>NW_027077479.1:900000-1197000 GCF_963924675.1 Phocoena phocoena
CTTCGCAGGCTTACTTCAATATATTTTTGGAGGATAGCTGTCATTTATAACTCTGCAGGTTTGTGAAGTACAGTGCCCCTGAGCTCCTTTCTTCAACTCGCTTTCTTGTGAGCTGGGCACAAAACTGCAGGATTGCTTCAGGCCCTAATCTGTTTCCAGCAGGGCACACTGAGCCTTTGTTTAATTCCTCTTCCTGGTGGGCAATGAGCGTTACATTTGCCCGTGCAGACACCTACAGCTAGTCTCTCATTGGTTCTCCCTATTCCTGTTCATCTTGCACAGAAATTGCAAGCTGTGCCAAACAGGAGGTTAAAGGCACTGACTCTCCAAGCGGGGAGAGTGTTAGTAAAGCATCTGGAATGGTGAACCCGAGGACCAGGAAACGAAAACTGAGATGCATTTTAAATCATTTCCCAATCACACGGTGGACGATACTCTGGGTTTCCCATGCATGTTTTAGCTGGAGGAAGAATCCCTTGAACCTGGAGAGTTGGGACCCATGGAATGGGTACCATGCAGTATGACTTCAAAGGGTCTGCATTTGCTCACCGAAACTCACCAATGCTATCAGCCTGAAGTGTCCAGCCTTATGTCTCAACCAGCTCTGGGTGTAGATGTGGTCAATCCCGGTTGCATCACATGCCCTGAGTGAATTATTTAAGAATTGCTCTCTATTTCACTGTCTTTGTGTTTTGTTTTCGAAATTTATTTTGATAATGGGATTTATCGGATTTTCACTGCTGCGTTTCGGCCGCTGTACACACGCTTGATTCTCTTACGGAGACATATATATCCATGGGTTTTAAGATTCTTCCTAGTCAGGTATATTCCCAGGCGTTGAATATGTGGTGTTGGGTCCATTTCGTTGAGCAAGGAGTAGGTCTTGTCTATTACATATTTGGCTTATGGAATGTTATCTGTGCTAATTTCAGTCTCTGGTTTTATGCAGCACCCCAAGGCACCTTTCCCCATAAGCAAGCACTAGTTGGTTTTCTAAATTTGAGACCCTGTTCTGTTTTGTAATTCAGTTCATGTGTAGTCAAGTTTACATTCCGTGTATTAGTGATATCTTATGATGTTTCTTTTTCTGTGTGACGTAGTTCACGTAGAATCACTGTACCTGCATCCACTCATTATGCCGCTACGGGCCTGATGACACAGATTTCATTGCTGAGTGATATTGCATTGTACGTACGTGCCACAACTTCTTTATCCATTTTTTGCTTTCTGGGATATTTACCGGATACTGTAGACGAGCTTCTTGGGAACACAGCCGTCCCAAATATTGGGGTGGCTGTCTGTTTTTGATTTTAATTTCCGTAAGCTATAGGACCATAAGTGGAAGTGCCATAGGCTCTGTTGCTTTGTTTCTTACGTGTTTCAGGAAACACCATACACTTCTCCAGGGTGGCTGCTAGCAATTTACATCCTGCCAATCAGCATAACAAGGCTCCCTGTTCTCCATATCCTGTCCTACCTTTCTGGATTTTACACTTTTTTCAGATGGCCCTCTTGCCCGAGGGGCAGTGAGACTTCATTGTAGTGCAGATTTCCCTTACAGGCTTGCTTAGTTGGCCAAAAAGGGCGTATGCATTTTTTCCTGAATATATTCAGGAAAAAACGCATACGCCCTTTTTGGCCAAGTGCATCATTGTCGACGTTGTGCCTCTTTTCCTATGCTTTCAGGGCAATTCCAGTGTACCCCCTGCAATCGTTTTCCTGAAATTCTGCCCGCTTTCAAGTCCCCTTCGCAGGCTTACTTCAATATACTTTTGGAAGATAGCTGTATTTTATAACTCTGTAGGTTTGTGAATTACAGTGCCCCTGAGCTCCTTTCTTCAACTCGCTTTCTTGTGAGCTGGGCACAAAACCGCAGGATTGCTTCAGGCCCTAATCTGTTTCCAGCAGGGCACACTGAGCCTTTGTTTAATTCCCCTTCCTGGTGGGCAAGGAGCGTTACATTTGCCCGTGCAGACACCTACAGCTAGTCTCTCATTGGTTCTCCCTATTCCTGTTCATCTTGCACAGAAATTGCAAGCTGTGCCAAAGAGGAGGTTAAAGGCACTGACTCTCCAAGCGGGGAGAGTGTTAGTAAAGCATCTGGAATGTTGAACCCGAGGACCAGGATACGAAAACTGAGATGCATTTTAAATCGTTTCCCAATCACACGGTGGACGATACTCTGGGTTTCCCATGCATGTTTTAGCTGGAGGAAGAATCCCTTGAACCTGGAGAGTTGGGACCCATGGAATGGGTCCATGCAGTATGACTTCAAAGGGTCTGCATTTGCTCAACGAAACAAACCAGTGCTATCAGCCTGAAGTGTCCAGCCTTATGTCTCAACCAGCTCTGGGTGTAGATGTGGTAATCCCGGTTGCATCACATGCCCTGAGTGAATTATTTAAGAATTGCTCTCTATTTCACTGTCTTTGTGTTTTGTTTTCGAAATTTATTTTGATAATTGGGTTTATCGGATTTTCACTGCTGCATTTCCGCCTCTGTACACACGCTTGATTCTCTTACGGAGACATATATATCCATGGGTTTTAACATTCTTCCTAGTCAGGTATATTCCTAGGCGTTGAATATGTGGTGTTGAGTCCATTTCGTTGAGCAAGGAGTAGGTCTTGTCTATTACATATTTGGCTTATGGAATGTTATCTGTGCTAATTTCAGTCTCTGGTTTTATGCAGCACCCCAACGCACCTTTCCCCATAAGCAAGCACTAGTTGTTTTTCTAAATTTGAGACCCTGTTCTGTTTTGTAATTCAGTTCATGTGTAGTCAAGTTTACATTCCGTGTATTAGTGATATCTTATGATGTTTCTTTTTCTGTGTGACGTAGTTCACGTAGAATCACCGTACCTGCATCCACTTACTATGCCGCTACGGGCCTGATGACACAGATTTCATTGCTGAGTGATATTGCATTGCACGTACATGCCACAACTTCTTTATCCATTTTTTGCTTTCTGGGATATTTACCTGATACTGTAGACGAGCTTCTTGTGAACACAGCCGTCCCAAATATTGGGGTGGCTGTCTGTTTTTGATTTTAATTTCCGTAAGCTATAGGACCATAAGTGGAAGTGCCATAGGCTGTGTTGCTTTGTTTCTTACGTGTTTCAGGAAACACCATACACTTCTCCAGGGTGGCTGCTGGCAATTTACATCCTGCCAATCAGCATAACAAGGCTCCCTGTTCTCCATATCCTGTCCTCCCTTTCTGGATTTTACACTTTTTCAGATGGCCCTTTTGCCCGGGGGGGCAGTGAGATTTCATTGTAGTGCAGATTTCCTTTACAGGCTTGCTTGGTTGGCCAAAAAGGGCGTATGCGTTTTTTCCTGAATATATTCAGGAAAAAACGCATACGCCCTTTTTGGCCAAGTGCATCATTGTCGACGTTGTGCCTCTTTTCCTATGCTTTCAGGGCAATTCCAGTCTCCCCCCTGCAATCGTTTTCCTGAAATTCAGCCCCGCTTTCAAGTCCCCTTCGCAGGCTTACTTCAATATATTTTTGGAGGATAGCTGTCATTTATAACTCTGCAGGTTTGTGAAGTACAGTGCCCCTGAGCTCCTTTCTTCAACTCGCTTTCTTGTGAGCTGGGCACAAAACCGCAGGATTGCTTCAGGCCCTAATCTGTTTCCAGCAGGGCACACTGAGCCTTTGTTTAATTCCCCTTCCTGGTGGGCAAGGAGCGTTACATTTGCCCGTGCAGACACCTACAGCTAGTCTCTCATTGGTTCTCCCTATTCCTGTTCATCTTGCACAGAAATTGCAAGCTGTGCCAAAGAGGAGGTTAAAGGCACTGACTCTCCAAGCGGGGAGAGTGTTAGTAAAGCATCTGGAATGTTGAACCCGAGGACCAGGATACGAAAACTGAGATGCATTTTAAATCGTTTCCCAATCACACGGTGGACGATACTCTGGGTTTCCCATGCATGTTTTAGCTGGATGAAGAATCCCTTGAACCTGGAGAGTTGGGACCCATGGAATGGGTACCATGCAGTATGACTTCAAAGGGTCTGCATTTGCTCACCGAAACTCACCAATGCTATCAGCCTGAAGTGTCCAGCCTTATGTCTCAACCAGCTCTGGGTGTAGATGTGTTAAATCCCGGTTGCAACACATGCCCTGAGTGAATTATTTAAGAATTGCTCTCTATTTCACTGTCTTTGTGTTTTGTTTTCGAAATTTATTTTGATAATGGGATTTATCGGATTTTCACTACTGCGTTTCGGCCGCTGTACACACGCTTGATTCTCTTACGGAGACATATATATCCATGGGTTTTAAGATTCTTCCTAATCAGGTTTATTCCTAGGCGTTGAATATGTGGTGTTGGGTCCATTTCGTTGAGCAAGGAGTAGGTCTTGTCTATTACATATTTGGCTTATGGAAAGTTATCTGTGCCAATTTCAGTCTCTGGTTTTATGCAGCACCCCAACGCACCTTTCCCCATAAGCAAGCACTAGTTGGGTTTCTAAATTTGAGACCCTGTTCTGTTTTGTAATTCAGTTTATGTGTAGTCAAGTTTACATTCCGTGTATTAGTGATATCTTATGATGTTTCTTTTTCTGTGTGACGTAGTTCACGTAGAATCACCGTACCTGCATCCACTCACTATGCCGCTACGGGCCTGATGACACAGATTTCATTGCTGAGTGATATTGCATTGTACGTACGTGCCACAACTTCTTTATCCATTTTTTGCTTTCTGGGATATTTACCTGATACTGTAGACGAGCTTCTTGTGAACACAGCCGTCCCAAATATTGGGGTGGCTGTCTGTTTTTGATTTTAATTTCCGTAAGCTATAGGACCATAAGTGGAAGTGCCATAGGCTGTGTTGCTTTGTTTCTTTGGAGTTTCAGGAAACACCATACACTTCTCCAGGGTGGCTGCTGGCAATTTACATCCTGCCAATCAGCATAACAAGGCTCCCTGTTCTCCATATCCTGTCCTACATTTCTGGATTTTACACTTTTTTCAGATGGCCCTTTTGCCCGGGGGGGCAGTGAGATTTCATTGTAGTGCAGATTTCCTTTACAGGCTTCCTTGGTTGGCCAAAAAGGCGTATACGTTTTTACCTGAATATATTCAGGAAAAAACGCATACGCCCTTTTTGGCCAAGTGCATCATTGTCGACGTTGTGCCTCTTTTCCTATGCTTTCAGGGCAATTCCAGTCTACCCCCTGCAATCGTTTTCCTGAAATTCAGCCACGCTTTCAAGTCCCCTTCGCAGGCTTACTTCAATATATTTTTGGAGGATAGCTGTCATTTATAACTCTGCAGGTTTGTGAAGTACAGTGCCCCTGAGCTCCTTTCTTCAACTCGCTTTCTTGTGAGCTGGGCACAAAACCGCAGGATTGCTTCAGGCCCTAATCTGTTTCCAGCAGGGCACACTGAGCCTTTGTTTAATTCCTCTTCCTGGTGGGCAATGAGCGTTACATTTGCCCGTGCAGACACCTACAGCTAGTCTCTCATTGGTTCTCCCTATTCCTGTTCATCTTGCACAGAAATTGCAAGCTGTGCGAAACAGGAGGTTAAAGGCACTGACTCTCCAAGCGGGGAGAGTGTTAGTAAAGCATCTGGAATGGTGACCCCGAGGACCAGGATACGAAAACTGAGATGCATTTTAAATCATTTCCCAATCACACGGTGGACGATACTCTTGGTTTCCCATGCATGTTTTAGCTGGAGGAAGAATCCCTTGAACCTGGAAAGTTGGGACCCATGGAATGGGTACCATGCAGTATGACTTCAAAGGGTCTGCATTTGCTCACCGAAACTCACCAGTGCTATCAGCCTGAAGTGTCCAGCCTTATGTCTCAACCAGCTCTGGGTGTAGATGTGGTCAATCCCGGTTGCATCACATGCCCTGAGTGAATTATTTAAGAATTGCTCTCTATTTCACTGTCTTTGTGTTTTGTTTTCCAAATTTAGTTTAATAATGGGATTTATCGGATTTTCACTGCTGCCTTTCGGCCGCTGTACACACGCTTGATTCTCTTACGGAGACCTATATATCCATGGGTTTTAAGATTCTTCCTAGTCAGGTATATTCCTAGGCGTTGAATATGTGGTGTTGGGTCCATTTCGTTGAGCAAGGAGTAGGTCTTGTCTATTACATATTTGGCTTATGGAATGTTATCTGTGCTAATTTCAGTCTCTGGTTTTATGCAGCACCCCAACGCACCTTTCCCCATAAGCAAGCACTTGTTGGTTTTCTAAATTTGAGACCCTGTTCTGTTTTGTAATTCAGTTCATGTGTAGTCAAGTTTACATTCCGTGTATTAGTGATATCTTATGATGTTTCTTTTTCTGTGTGACGTAGTTCACGTAGAATCACCGTACGTGCATCCACTCACTATGCCGCTACGGGCCTGATGACACAGATTTCATTGCTGAGTTATATTGCATTGCACGTACGTGCCACAACTTCTTTATCCATTTTTTGCTTTCTGGGATATTTACCTGATACTGTAGACGAGCTTCTTGTGAACACAGCCGTCCCAAATATTGGGGTGGCTGTCTGTTTTTGATTTTAATTTCCGTAAGCTATAGGACCATAAGTGGAAGTGCCATAGGCTGTGTTGCTTTGTTTCTTACGTGTTTCAGGAAACACCATACACTTCTCCAGGGTGGCTGCTGGCAATTTACATCCTGCCAATCAGCATAACAAGGCTCCCTGTTCTCCATATCCTGTCCTACCTTTCTGGATTTTACACTTTTTTCAGATGGCCCTCTTGCCCGAGGGGCAGTGAGACTTCATTGTAGTGCAGATTTCCCTTACAGGCTTGCTTGGTTGGCCAAAAAGGGCGTATGCGTTTTTTCCTGAATATATTCAGGAAAAAACGCATACGCCCTTTTTGGCCAAGTGCATCATTGTCGACGTTGTGCCTCTTTTCCTATGCTTTCAGGGCAATTCCAGTCTACCCCCTGCAATCGTTTTCCTGAAATTCTGCCCGCTTTCAAGTCCCCTTCGCAGGCTTACTTCAATATACTTTTGGAAGATAGCTGTCATTTATAACTCTGTAGGTTTGTGAATTACAGTGCCCCTGAGCTCCTTTCTTCACCTCGCTTTCTTGTGAGCTGGGCACAAAACCGCAGGATTGCTTCAGGCCCTAATCTGTTTCCAGCAGGGCACACTGAGCCTTTGTTTAATTCCCCTTCCTGGTGGGCAAGGAGCGTTACATTTGCCCGTGCAGACACCTACAGCTAGTCTCTCATTGGTTCTCCCTATTCCTGTTCATCTTGCACAGAAATTGCAAGCTGTGCCAAAGAGGAGGTTAAAGGCACTGACTCTCCAAGCGGGGAGAGTGTTAGTAAAGCATCTGGAATGTTGAACCCGAGGACCAGGAAACGAAAACTGAGATGCATTTTAAATCGTTTCCCAATCACACGGTGGACGATACTCTGGGTTTCCCATGCATGTTTTAGCTGGAGGAAGAATCCCTTGAACCTGGAGAGTTGGGACCCATGGAATGGGTACCATGCAGTATGACTTCAAAGGGTCTGCATTTGCTCACCGAAACTCACCAATGCTATCAGCCTGAAGTGTCCAGCCTTATGTCTCAACCAGCTCTGGGTGTAGATGTGGTCAATCCCGGTTGCATCACATGCCCTGAGTGAATTATTTAAGAATTGCTCTCTATTTCACTGTCTTTGTGTTTTGTTTTCGAAATTTATTTTGATAATGGGATTTATCGGATTTTCACTGCTGCGTTTCGGCCGCTGTACACACGCTTGATTCTCTTATGGAGACATATATATCCATGGGTTTTAAGATTCTTCCTAGTCAGGTATATTCCTAGGCGTTGAATATGTGGTGTTGAGTCCATTTCGTTGAGCAAGGAGTAGGTCTTGTCTATTACATATTTGGCTTATGGAATGTTATCTGTGCCAATTTCAGTCTCTGGTTTTATGCAGCACCCGAACGCACCTTTCCCCATAAGCAAGCACTAGTTGGTTTTCTAAATTTGAGACCCTGTTCTGTTTTGTAATTCAGTTCATGTGTAGTCAAGTTTACATTCCGTGTATTAGTGATATCTTATGATGTTTCTTTTTCTGTGTGACGTAGTTCACGTAGAATCACCGTACCTGCATCCACTCACTATGCCGCTACGGGCCTGATGACACAGATTTCATTGCTGAGTGATATTGCATTGTACGTACGTGCCACAACTTCTTTATCCATTTTTTGCTTTCTGGGATATTTACCTGATACTGTAGACGAGCTTCGGGTGAACACAGCCGTCCCAAATATTGGGGTGGCTGTCTGTTTTTGATTTTAATTTCCGTAAGCTATAGGACCATAAGTGGAAGTGCCATAGGCTGTGTTGCTTTGTTTCTTACGTGTTTCAGGAAACACCATACACTTCTCCAGGGTGGCTGCTGGCAATTTACATCCTGCCAATCAGCATAACAAGGCTCCCTGTTCTCCATATCCTGTCCTACCTTTCTGGATTTTACACTTTTTTCAGATGGCCCTTTTGCCCGGGAGGGCAGTGAGATTTCATTGTAGTGCAGATTTCCTTTACAGGCTTGCTTGGTTGGCCAAAAAGGGCGTATGCGTTTTTTCCTGAATATATTCAGGAAAAAACGCATACGCCCTTTTTGGCCAAGTGCATCATTGTCGACGTTGTGCCTCTTTTCCTATGCTTTCAGGGCAATTCCAGTCTACCCCCTGCAATCGTTTTCCTGAAATTCTGCCCCGCTTTCAAATCCCCTTCGCAGGCTTACTTCAATATATTTTTGGAGGATAGCTGTCATTTATAACTCTGCAGGTTTGTGAAGTACAGTGCCCCTGAGCTCCTTTCTTCAACTCGCTTTCTTGTGAGCTGGGCACAAAACCGCAGGATTGCTTCAGGCCCTAATCTGTTTCCAGCAGGGCACACTGAGCCTTTGTTTAATTCTTCTTCCTGGTGGGCAATGAGCGTTACATTTGCCCGTGCAGACACCTACAGCTAGTCTCTCATTGGTTCTCCCTATTCCTGTTCATCTTGCACAGAAATGGCAAGCTGTGCCAAACAGGAGGTTAAAGGCACTGACTCTCCAAGCGGGGAGAGTGTTAGTAAAGCATCTGGAATGGTGAACCCGAGGACCAGGATACGAAAACTGAGATGCATTTTAAATCGTTTCCCAATCACACGGTGGACGATACTCTGGGTTTCCCATGCATGTTTTAGCTGGAGGAAGAATGCCTTGAACCTGGAGAGTTGGGACCCATGGAATGGGTACCATGCAGTATGACTTCAAAGGGTCTGCATTTGCTCACCGAAACTCACCAGTGCTATCAGCCAGAAGTGTCCAGCCTTATGTCTCAACCAGCTCTGGGTGTAGATGTGGTCAATCCCGGTTGCATCACATGCCCTGAGTGAATTATTTAAGAATTGCTCTCTATTTCACTGTCTTTGTGTTTTGTTTTCGAAATTTATTTTGATAATGGGGTTTATCGGATTTTCACTGCTGCATTTCTGCCGCTGTACACACGCTTGATTCTCTTACGGAGACATATATATCCATGGGTTTTAAGATTCTTCCTAGTCAGGTATATTCCTAGGCGTTGAATATGTGGTGTTGGGTCCATTTCGTTGAGCAAGGAGTAGGTCTTGTCTATTACATATTTGGCTTATGGAAAGTTATCTGTGCTAATTTCAGTCTCCGGTTTTATGCAGCACCCCAAGGCACCTTTCCCCATAAGCAAGCACTAGTTGGTTTTCTAAATTTGAGATCCTGTTCTTTTTTGTAATTCAGTTCATGTGTAGTCAAGTTTACATTCCGTGTATTAGTGATATCTTATGATGTTTCTTTTTCTGTGTGACGTAGTTCACGTAGAATCACCGTACCTGCATCCACTTACTATGCCGCTACGGGCCTGATGACACAGATTTCATTGCTGAGTGATATTGCATTGCACGTACGTGCCACAACTTCTTTATCCATTTTTTGCTTTCTGGGATATTTACCTGATACTGTAGACGAGCTTCTTGTGAACACAGCCGTCCCAAATATTGGGGTGGCTGTCTGTTTTTGATTTTAATTTCCGTAAGCTATAGGACCATAAGTGGAAGTGCCATAGGCTGTGTTGCTTTGTTTCTTACGTGTTTCAGGAAACACCATACACTTCTCCAGGGTGGCTGCTGGCAATTTACATCCTGCCAATCAGCATAACAAGGCTCCCTGTTCTCCATATCCTGTCCTACCTTTCTGGATTTTACACTTTTTTCAGATGGCCCTTTTGCCCGGGGGGGGCAGTGAGATTTCATTGTAGTGCAGATTTCCTTTACAGGCTTGCTTGGCTGGCCAAAAAGGGCGTATGCGTTTTTTCCTGAATATATTCAAGAAAAAACACATACGCCCTTTTTGGCCAAGTGCATCATTGTCGACGTTGTGCCTCTTTTCCTATGCTTTCAGGGCAATTCCAGTCTACCCCCTGCAATCGTTTTCCTGAAATTCAGCCCCGCTTTCAAGTCCCCTTCGCAGGCTTACTTCAATATATTTTTGGAGGATAGCTGTCATTTATAACTCTGCAGGTTTGTGAAGTACAGTGCCCCTGAGCTCCTTTCTTCACCTCGCTTTCTTGTGAGCTGGGCACAAAACCGCAGGATTGCTTCAGGCCCTAATCTGTTTCCAGCAGGGCACACTGAGCCTTTGTTTAATTCCTCTTCCTGGTGGGCAATGAGCGTTACATTTGCCCGTGCAGACACCTACAGCTAGTCTCTCATTGGTTCTCCCTATTCCTGTTCATCTTGCACAGAAATTGCAAGCTGTGCCAAACAGGAGGTTAAAGGCACTGACTCTCCAAGCGGGGAGAGTGTTAGTAAAGCATCTGGAATGGTGAACCCGAGGACCAGGAAACGAAAACTGAGATGCATTTTAAATCATTTCCCAATCACACGGAGGACGATACTCTGGGTTTCCCATGCATGTTTTAGCTGGAGGAAGAATCCCTTGAACCTGGAGAGTTGGGACCCATGGAATGGGTACCATGCAGTATGACTTCAAAGGGTCTGAATTTGCTCACCGAAACTCACCAATGCTATCAGCCTGAAGTGTCCAGCCTTATGTCTCAACCAGCTCTGGGTGTAGATGTGGTCAATCCCGGTTGCATCACATGCCCTGAGTGAATTATTTAAGAATTGCTCTCTATTTCACTGTCTTTGTGTTTTGTTTTCGAAATTTATTTTGATAATGGGATTTATCGGATTTTCACTGCTGCGTTTCGGCCGCTGTACACACGCTTGATTCTCTTACGGAGACATATATATCCATGGGTTTTAAGATTCTTCCTAGTCAGGTATATTCCCAGGCGTTGAATATGTGGTGTTGAGTCCATTTCGTTGAGCAAGGAGTAGGTCTTGTCTATTACATATTTGGCTTATGGAATGTTATCTGTGCTAATTTCAGTCTCTGGTTTTATGCAGCACCCCAAGGCACCTTTCCCCATAAGCAAGCACTAGTTGGTTTTCTAAATTTGAGACCCTGTTCTGTTTTGTAATTCAGTTCATGTGTAGTCAAGTTTACATTCCGTGTATTAGTGATATCTTATGATGTTTCTTTTTCTGTGTGACGTAGTTCACGTAGAATCACTGTACCTGCATCCACTCATTATGCCGCTACGGGCCTGATGACACAGATTTCATTGCTGAGTGATATTGCATTGTACGTACGTGCCACAACTTCTTTATCCATTTTTTGCTTTCTGGGATATTTACCGGATACTGTAGACGAGCTTCTTGGGAACACAGCCGTCCCAAATATTGGGGTGGCTGTCTGTTTTTGATTTTAATTTCCGTAAGCTATAGGACCATAAGTGGAAGTGCCATAGGCTCTGTTGCTTTGTTTCTTACGTGTTTCAGGAAACACCATACACTTCTCCAGGGTGGCTGCTGGCAATTTACATCCTGCCAATCAGCATAACAAGGCTCCCTGTTCTCCATATCCTGTCCTACCTTTCTGGATTTTACACTTTTTTCAGATGGCCCTCTTGCCCGAGGGGCAGTGAGACTTCATTGTAGTGCAGATTTCCCTTACAGGCTTGCTTAGTTGGCCAAAAAGGGCGTATGCGTTTTTTCCTGAATATATTCAGGAAAAAACGCATACGCCCTTTTTGGCCAAGTGCATCATTGTCGACGTTGTGCCTCTTTTCCTATGCTTTCAGGGCAATTCCAGTGTACCCCCTGCAATCGTTTTCCTGAAATTCTGCCCGCTTTCAAGTCCCCTTCGCAGGCTTACTTCAATATACTTTTGGAAGATAGCTGTATTTTATAACTCTGTAGGTTTGTGAATTACAGTGCCCCTGAGCTCCTTTCTTCACCTCGCTTTCTTGTGAGCTGGGCACAAAACCGCAGGATTGCTTCAGGCCCTAATCTGTTTCCAGCAGGGCACACTGAGCCTTTGTTTAATTCCCCTTCCTGGTGGGCAAGGAGCGTTACATTTGCCCGTGCAGACACCTACAGCTAGTCTCTCATTGGTTCTCCCTATTCCTGTTCATCTTGCACAGAAATTGCAAGCTGTGCCAAAGAGGAGGTTAAAGGCACTGACTCTCCAAGCGGGGAGAGTGTTAGTAAAGCATCTGGAATGTTGAACCCGAGGACCAGGATACGAAAACTGAGATGCATTTTAAATCGTTTCCCAATCACACGGTGGACGATACTCTGGGTTTCCCATGCATGTTTTAGCTGGAGGAAGAATCCCTTGAACCTGGAGAGTTGGGACCCATGGAATGGGTACCATGCAGTATGACTTCAAAGGGTCTGCATTTGCTCACCGAAACTCACCAATGCTATCAGCCTGAAGTGTCCAGCCTTATGTCTCAACCAGCTCTGGGTGTAGATGTGGTCAATCCCGGTTGCATCACATGCCCTGAGTGAATTATTTAAGAATTGCTCTCTATTTCACTGTCTTTGTGTTTTGTTTTCGAAATTTACTTTGATAATGGGATTTATCGGATTTTCACTGCTGCGTTTCGGCCGCTGTACACACGCTTGATTCTCTTACGGAGACATATATATCCATGGGTTTTAAGATTCTTCCTAGTCAGGTATATTCCTAGGCGTTGAATATGTGGTGTTGAGTCCATTTCGTTGAGCAAGGAGTAGGTCTTGTCTATTACATATTTGGCTTATGGAATGTTATCTGTGCCAATTTCAGTCTCTGGTTTTATGCAGCACCCGAACGCACCTTTCCCCATAAGCAAGCACTAGTTGGTTTTCTAAATTTGAGACCCTGTTCTGTTTTGTAATTCAGTTCATGTGTAGTCAAGTTTACATTCCGTGTATTAGTGATATCTTATGATGTTTCTTTTTCTGTGTGACGTAGTTCACGTAGAATCACCGTACCTGCATCCACTCACTATGCCGCTACGGGCCTGATGACACAGATTTCATTGCTGAGTGATATTGCATTGTACGTACGTGCCACAACTTCTTTATCCATTTTTTGCTTTCTGGGATATTTACCTGATACTGTAGACGAGCTTCGGGTGAACACAGCCGTCCCAAATATTGGGGTGGCTGTCTGTTTTTGATTTTAATTTCCGTAAGCTATAGGACCATAAGTGGAAGTGCCATAGGCTGTGTTGCTTTGTTTCTTACGTGTTTCAGGAAACACCATACACTTCTCCAGGGTGGCTGCTGGCAATTTACATCCTGCCAATCAGCATAACAAGGCTCCCTGTTCTCCATATCCTGTCCTACCTTTCTGGATTTTACACTTTTTTCAGATGGCCCTCTTGCCCGAGGGGCAGTGAGACTTCATTGTAGTGCAGATTTCCCTTACAGGCTTGCTTAGTTGGCCAAAAAGGGCGTATGCGTTTTTTCCTGAATATATTCAGGAAAAAACGCATACGCCCTTTTTGGCCAAGTGCATCATTGTCGACGTTGTGCCTCTTTTCCTATGCTTTCAGGGCAATTCCAGTGTACCCCCTGCAATCGTTTTCCTGAAATTCTGCCCGCTTTCAAGTCCCCTTCGCAGGCTTACTTCAATATACTTTTGGAAGATAGCTGTATTTTATAACTCTGTAGGTTTGTGAATTACAGTGCCCCTGAGCTCCTTTCTTCACCTCGCTTTCTTGTGAGCTGGGCACAAAACCGCAGGATTGCTTCAGGCCCTAATCTGTTTCCAGCAGGGCACACTGAGCCTTTGTTTAATTCCCCTTCCTGGTGGGCAAGGAGCGTTACATTTGCCCGTGCAGACACCTACAGCTAGTCTCTCATTGGTTCTCCCTATTCCTGTTCATCTTGCACAGAAATTGCAAGCTGTGCCAAAGAGGAGGTTAAAGGCACTGACTCTCCAAGCGGGGAGAGTGTTAGTAAAGCATCTGGAATGTTGAACCCGAGGACCAGGATACGAAAACTGAGATGCATTTTAAATCGTTTCCCAATCACACGGTGGACGATACTCTGGGTTTCCCATGCATGTTTTAGCTGGAGGAAGAATCCCTTGAACCTGGAGAGTTGGGACCCATGGAATGGGTACCATGCAGTATGACTTCAAAGGGTCTGCATTTGCTCACCGAAACTCACCAATGCTATCAGCCTGAAGTGTCCAGCCTTATGTCTCAACCAGCTCTGGGTGTAGATGTGGTCAATCCCGGTTGCATCACATGCCCTGAGTGAATTATTTAAGAATTGCTCTCTATTTCACTGTCTTTGTGTTTTGTTTTCGAAATTTACTTTGATAATGGGATTTATCGGATTTTCACTGCTGCGTTTCGGCCGCTGTACACACGCTTGATTCTCTTACGGAGACATATATATCCATGGGTTTTAAGATTCTTCCTAGTCAGGTATATTCCTAGGCGTTGAATATGTGGTGTTGAGTCCATTTCGTTGAGCAAGGAGTAGGTCTTGTCTATTACATATTTGGCTTATGGAATGTTATCTGTGCCAATTTCAGTCTCTGGTTTTATGCAGCACCCGAACGCACCTTTCCCCATAAGCAAGCACTAGTTGGTTTTCTAAATTTGAGACCCTGTTCTGTTTTGTAATTCAGTTCATGTGTAGTCAAGTTTACATTCCGTGTATTAGTGATATCTTATGATGTTTCTTTTTCTGTGTGACGTAGTTCACGTAGAATCACCGTACCTGCATCCACTCACTATGCCGCTACGGGCCTGATGACACAGATTTCATTGCTGAGTGATATTGCATTGTACGTACGTGCCACAACTTCTTTATCCATTTTTTGCTTTCTGGGATATTTACCTGATACTGTAGACGAGCTTCGGGTGAACACAGCCGTCCCAAATATTGGGGTGGCTGTCTGTTTTTGATTTTAATTTCCGTAAGCTATAGGACCATAAGTGGAAGTGCCATAGGCTGTGTTGCTTTGTTTCTTACGTGTTTCAGGAAACACCATACACTTCTCCAGGGTGGCTGCTGGCAATTTACATCCTGCCAATCAGCATAACAAGGCTCCCTGTTCTCCATATCCTGTCCTACCTTTCTGGATTTTACACTTTTTTCAGATGGCCCTTTTGCCCGGGAGGGCAGTGAGATTTCATTGTAGTGCAGATTTCCTTTACAGGCTTGCTTGGTTGGCCAAAAAGGGCGTATGCGTTTTTTCCTGAATATATTCAGGAAAAAACGCATACGCCCTTTTTGGCCAAGTGCATCATTGTCGACGTTGTGCCTCTTTTCCTATGCTTTCAGGGCAATTCCAGTCTACCCCCTGCAATCGTTTTCCTGAAATTCTGCCCCGCTTTCAAGTCCCCTTCGCAGGCTTACTTCAATATATTTTTGGAGGATAGCTGTCATTTATAACTCTGCAGGTTTGTGAAGTACAGTGCCCCTGAGCTCCTTTCTTCAACTCGCTTTCTTGTGAGCTGGGCACAAAACCGCAGGATTGCTTCAGGCCCTAATCTGTTTCCAGCAGGGCACACTGAGCCTTTGTTTAATTCCTCTTCCTGGTGGGCAATGAGCGTTACATTTGCCCGTGCAGACACCTACAGCTAGTCTCTCATTGGTTCTCCCTATTCCTGTTCATCTTGCACAGAAATGGCAAGCTGTGCCAAACAGGAGGTTAAAGGCACTGACTCTCCAAGCGGGGAGAGTGTTAGTAAAGCATCTGGAATGGTGAACCCGAGGACCAGGATACGAAAACTGAGATGCATTTTAAATCGTTTCCCAATCACACGGTGGACGATACTCTGGGTTTCCCATGCATGTTTTAGCTGGAGGAAGAATGCCTTGAACCTGGAGAGTTGGGACCCATGGAATGGGTACCATGCAGTATGACTTCAAAGGGTCTGCATTTGCTCACCGAAACTCACCAGTGCTATCAGCCTGAAGTGTCCAGCCTTATGTTTCAACCAGCTCTGGGTGTAGATGTGGTCAATCCCGGTTGCATCACATGCCCTGAGTGAATTATTTAAGAATTGCTCTCTATTTCACTGTCTTTGTGTTTTGTTTTCGAAATTTATTTTGATAATGGGATTTATCGGATTTTCACTGCTGCGTTTCGGCCGCTGTACACACGCTTGATTCTCTTACGGAGACATATATATCCATGGGTTTTAAGATTCTTCCTAGTCAGGTATATTCCTAGGCGTTGAATATGTGGTGTTGAGTCCATTTCGTTGAGCAAGGAGTAGGTCTTGTCTATTACATATTTGGCTTATGGAAAGTTATCTGTGCTAATTTCAGTCTCTGGTTTTATGCAGCACCCCAAGGCACCTTTCCCCATAAGCAAGCACTAGTTGGTTTTCTAAATTTGAGACCCTGTTCTTTTTTGTAATTCAGTTCATGTGTAGTCAAGTTTACATTCCGTGTATTAGTGATATCTTATGATGTTTCTTTTTCTGTGTGACGTAGTTCACGTAGAATCACCGTACCTGCATCCACTTACTATGCCGCTACGGGCCTGATGACACAGATTTCATTGCTGAGTGATATTGCATTGCACGTACGTGCCACAACTTCTTTATCCATTTTTTGCTTTCTGGGATATTTACCTGATACTGTAGACGAGCTTCTTGTGAACACAGCCGTCCCAAATATTGGGGTGGCTGTCTGTTTTTGATTTTAATTTCCGTAAGCTATAGGACCATAAGTGGAAGTGCCATAGGCTGTGTTGCTTTGTTTCTTACGTGTTTCAGGAAACACCATACACTTCTCCAGGGTGGCTGCTGGCAATTTACATCCTGCCAATCAGCATAACAAGGCTCCCTGTTCTCCATATCCTGTCCTACCTTTCTGGATTTTACACTTTTTTCAGATGGCCCTTTTGCCCGGGGGGGCAGTGAGATTTCATTGTAGTGCAGATTTCCTTTACAGGCTTGCTTGGTTGGCCAAAAAGGGCGTATGCGTTTTTTCCTGAATATATTCAGGAAAAAACGCATATGCCCTTTTTGGCCAAGTGCATCATTGTCGACGTTCTGCCTCTTTTCCTATGCTTTCAGGGCAATTCCAGTCTACCCCCTGCAATCGTTTTCCTGAAATTCAGCCCCGCTTTCAAGTCCCCTTCGCAGGCTTACTTCAATATATTTTTGGAGGATAGCTGTCATTTATAACTCTGCAGGTTTGTGAAGTACAGTGCCCCTGAGCTCCTTTCTTCAACTCGCTTTCTTGTGAGCTGGGCACAAAACCGCAGGATTGCTTCAGGCCCTAATCTGTTTCCAGCAGGGCACACTGAGCCTTTGTTTAATTCCTCTTCCTGGTGGGCAATGAGCGTTACATTTGCCCGTGCAGACACCTACAGCTAGTCTCTCATTGGTTCTCCCTATTCCTGTTCATCTTGCACAGAAATGGCAAGCTGTGCCAAACAGGAGGTTAAAGGCACTGACTCTCCAAGCGGGGAGAGTGTTAGTAAAGCATCTGGAATGGTGAACCCGAGGACCAGGATACGAAAACTGAGATGCATTTTAAATCGTTTCCCAATCACACGGTGGACGATACTCTGGGTTTCCCATGCATGTTTTAGCTGGAGGAAGAATGCCTTGAACCTGGAGAGTTGGGACCCATGGAATGGGTACCATGCAGTATGACTTCAAAGGGTCTGCATTTGCTCACCGAAACTCACCAGTGCTATCAGCCTGAAGTGTCCAGCCTTATGTCTCAACCAGCTCTGGGTGTAGATGTGGTCAATCCCGGTTGCATCACATGCCCTGAGTGAATTATTTAAGAATTGCTCTCTATTTCACTGTCTTTGTGTTTTGTTTTCGAAATTTATTTTGATAATGGGATTTATCGGATTTTCACTGCTGCATTTCCGCCGCTGTACACACGCTTGATTCTCTTACGGAGACATATATATCCATGGGTTTTAAGATTCTTCCTAGTCAGGTATATTCCTAGGCGTTGAATATGTGGTGTTGAGTCCATTTCGTTGAGCAAGGAGTAGGTCTTGTCTATTACATATTTGGCTTATGGAAAGTTATCTGTGCTAATTTCAGTCTCTGGTTTTATGCAGCACCCCAAGGCACCTTTCCCCATAAGCAAGCACTAGTTGGTTTTCTAAATTTGAGACCCTGTTCTTTTTTGTAATTCAGTTCATGTGTAGTCAAGTTTACATTCCGTGTATTAGTGATATCTTATGATGTTTCTTTTTCTGTGTGACGTAGTTCACGTAGAATCACCGTACCTGCATCCACTTACTATGCCGCTACGGGCCTGATGACACAGATTTCATTGCTGAGTGATATTGCATTGCACGTACGTGCCACAACTTCTTTATCCATTTTTTGCTTTCTGGGATATTTACCTGATACTGTAGACGAGCTTCTTGTGAACACAGCCGTCCCAAATATTGGGGTGGCTGTCTGTTTTTGATTTTAATTTCCGTAAGCTATAGGACCATAAGTGGAAGTGCCATAGGCTGTGTTGCTTTGTTTCTTACGTGTTTCAGGAAACACCATACACTTCTCCAGGGTGGCTGCTGGCAATTTACATCCTGCCAATCAGCATAACAAGGCTCCCTGTTCTCCATATCCTGTCCTACCTTTCTGGATTTTACACTTTTTTCAGATGGCCCTTTTGCCCGGGGGGGCAGTGAGATTTCATTGTAGTGCAGATTTCCTTTCCAGGCTTGCTTGGTTGGCCAAAAAGGGCGTATGCGTTTTTTCCTGAATATATTCAGGAAAAAACGCATACGCCCTTTTTGGCCAAGTGCATCATTGTCGACGTTCTGCCTCTTTTCCTATGCTTTCAGGGCAATTCCAGTCTACCCCCTGCAATCGTTTTCCTGAAATTCAGCCCCGCTTTCAAGTCCCCTTCGCAGGCTTACTTCAATATATTTTTGGAGGATAGCTGTCATTTATAACTCTGCAGGTTTGTGAAGTACAGTGCCCCTGAGCTCCTTTCTTCAACTCGCTTTCTTGTGAGCTGGGCACAAAACCGCAGGATTGCTTCAGGCCCTAATCTGTTTCCAGCAGGGCACACTGAGCCTTTGTTTAATTCCTCTTCCTGGTGGGCAATGAGCGTTACATTTGCCCGTGCAGACACCTACAGCTAGTCTCTCATTGGTTCTCCCTATTCCTGTTCATCTTGCACAGAAATTGCAAGCTGTGCCAAACAGGAGGTTAAAGGCACTGACTCTCCAAGCGGGGAGAGTGTTAGTAAAGCATCTGGAATGGTGAACCCGAGGACCAGGAAACGAAAACTGAGATGCATTTTAAATCATTTCCCAATCACACGGTGGACGATACTCTGGGTTTCCCATGCATGTTTTAGCTGGAGGAAGAATCCCTTGAACCTGGAGAGTTGGGACCCATGGAATGGGTACCATGCAGTATGACTTCAAAGGGTCTGCATTTGCTCACCGAAACTCACCAATGCTATCAGCCTGAAGTGTCCAGCCTTATGTCTCAACCAGCTCTGGGTGTAGATGTGGTCAATCCCGGTTGCATCACATGCCCTGAGGGAATTAGTTAAGAATTGCTCTCTATTTCACTGTCTTTGTGTTTTGTTTTCAAAATTTATTTTGATAATGGGATTTATCGGATTTTCACTGCTGCGTTTCGGCCACTGTACACACGCTTGATTCTCTTACGGAGACATATATATCCATGGGTTTTAAGATTCTTTCTAGTCAGGTATATTCCTAGGCGTTGAATATGTGGTGTTGGGTCCATTTCGTTGAGCAAGGAGTAGGTCTTTTCTATTACATATTTGGCTTATGGAAAGTTATCTGTGCTAATTTCAGTCTCTGGTTTTATGCAGCACCCCAAGGCACCTTTCCCCATAAGCAAGCACTAGTTGGTTTTCTAAATTTGAGACCCTGTTCTTTTTTGTAATTCAGTTCATGTGTAGTCAAGTTTACATTCCGTGTATTAGTGATATCTTATGATGTTTCTTTTTCTGTGTGACGTAGTTCACGTAGAATCACCGTACCTGCATCCACTCACTATGCCGCTACGGGCCTCATGACACAGATTTCATTGCTGAGTGATATTGCATTGCACGTACGTGCCACAACTTCTTTATCCATTTTTTGCTTTCTGGGATATTTACCTGATACTGTAGACGAGCTTCTTGTGAACACAGCCGTCCCAAATATTGGGGTGGCTGTCTGTTTTTGATTTTAATTTCCGTAAGCTATAGGACCATAAGTGGAAGTGCCATAGGCTGTGTTGCTTTGTTTCTTACGTGTTTCAGGTAACACCATACACTTCTCCAGGGTGGCTGCTGGCAATTTACATCCTGCCAATCAGCATAACAAGGCTCCCTGTTCTCCATATCCTGTCCTACCTTTCTGGATTTTACACTTTTTTCAGATGGCCCTTTTGCCCGGGGGGGCAGTGAGATTTCATTGTAGTGCAGATTTCCTTTACAGGCTTGCTTGGTTGGCCAAAAAGGGCGTATGCGTTTTTTCCTGAATATATTCAGGAAAAAACGCATACGCCCTTTTTGACCAAGTGCATCATTGTCGACGTTGTGCCTCTTTTCCTATGCTTTCAGGGCAATTCCAGTCTACCCCCTGCAATCGTTTTCCTGAAATTCAGCCCCGCTTTCAAGTCCCCTTCGCAGGCTTACTTCAATATATTTTTGGAGGATAGCTGTCATTTATAACTCTGCAGGTTTGTGAAGTACAGTGCCCCTGAGCTCCTTTCTTCAACTCGCTTTCTTGTGAGCTGGGCACAAAACCGCAGGGTTGCTTCAGGCCCTAATCTGTTTCCAGCAGGGCACACTGAGCCTTTGTTTAATTCCTCTTCCTGGTGGGCAATGAGCGTTACATTTGCCCGTGCAGACACCTACAGCTAGTCTCTCATTGGTTCTCCCTATTCCTGTTCATCTTGCACAGAAATGGCAAGCTGTGCCAAACAGGAGGTTAAAGGCACTGACTCTCCAAGCGGGGAGAGTGTTAGTAAAGCATCTGGAATGGTGAACCCGAGGATCAGGATACGAAAACTGAGATGCATTTTAAATCGTTTCCCAATCACACGGTGGACGATACTCTGGGTTTCCCATGCATGTTTTAGCTGGAGGAAGAATGCCTTGAACCTGGAGAGTTGGGACCCATGGAATGGGTACCATGCAGTATGACTTCAAAGGGTCTGCATTTGCTCACCGAAACTCACCAGTGCTATCAGCCAGAAGTGTCCAGCCTTATGTCTCAACCAGCTCTGGGTGTAGATGTGGTCAATCCCGGTTGCATCACATGCCCTGAGTGAATTATTTAAGAATTGCTCTCTATTTCACTGTCTTTGTGTTTTGTTTTCGAAATTTATTTTGATAATGGGATTTATCGGATTTTCACTGCTGCATTTCCGCCGCTGTACACACGCTTGATTCTCTTACGGAGACATATATATCCATGGGTTTTAAGATTCTTCCTAGTCAGGTATATTCCTAGGCGTTGAATATGTGGTGTTGAGTCCATTTCGTTGAGCAAGGAGTAGGTCTTGTCTATTACATATTTGGCTTATGGAATGTTATCTGTGCTAATTTCAGTCTCTGGTTTTATGCAGCACCCCAACGCACCTTTCCCCATAAGCAAGCACTAGTTGGTTTTCTAAATTTGAGACACTGTTCTGTTTTGTAATTCAGTTCATGTGTAGTGAAGTTTACATTCCGTGTATTAGTGATATCTTATGATGTTTCTTTTTCTGTGTGACGTAGTTCACGTAGAATCACCGTACCTGCATCCACTTACTATGCCGCTACGGGCCTGATGACACAGATTTCATTGCTGAGTGATATTGCATTGCACGTACGTGCCACAACTTCTTTATCCATTTTTTGCTTTCCGGGATATTTACCTGATACTGTAGACGAGCTTCTTGTGAACACAGCCGTCCCAAATATTGGGGTGGCTGTCTGTTTTTGATTTTAATTTCCGTAAGTTATAGGACCATAAGTGGAAGTGCCATAGGCTGTGTTGCTTTGTTTCTTACGTGTTTCAGGAAACACCATACACTTCTCCAGGGTGGCTGCTGGCAATTTACATCCTGCCAATCAGCATAACAAGGCTCCCTGTTCTCCATATCCTGTCCTACCTTTCTGGATTTTACACTTTTTTCAGATGGCCCTTTTGCCCGGGGGGGCAGTGAGATTTCATTGTAGTGCAGATTTCCTTTACAGGCTTGCTTGGTTGGCCAAAAAGGGCGTATGCGTTTTTTCCTGAATATATTCAGGAAAAAACGCATACGCCCTTTTTGGCCAAGTGCATCATTGTCGACGTTGTGCCTCTTTTCCTATGCTTTCAGGGCAATTCCAGTCTACCCCCTGCAATCGTTTTCCTGAAATTCTGCCCCGCTTTCAAGTCCCCTTCGCAGGCTTACTTCAATATATTTTTGGAGGATAGCTGTCATTTATAACTCTGCAGGTTTGTGAAGTACAGTGCCCCTGAGCTCCTTTCTTCAACTCGCTTTCTTGTGAGCTGGGCACAAAACCGCAGGATTGCTTCAGGCCCTAATCTGTTTCCAGCAGGGCACACTGAGCCTTTGTTTAATTCTTCTTCCTGGTGGGCAATGAGCGTTACATTTGCCCGTGCAGACACCTACAGCTAGTCTCTCATTGGTTCTCCCTATTCCTGTTCATCTTGCACAGAAATGGCAAGCTGTGCCAAACAGGAGGTTAAAGGCACTGACTCTCCAAGCGGGGAGAGTGTTAGTAAAGCATCTGGAATGGTGAACCCGAGGACCAGGAAACGAAAACTGAGATGCATTTGAAATCATTTCACAATCACACGGTGGACGATACTCTGGGTTTCCCATGCATGTTTTAGCTGGAGGAAGAATCCCTTGAACCTGGAGAGTTGGGACCCATGGAATGGGTACCATGCAGTATGACTTCAAAGGGTCTGCATTTGCTCACCGAAACTCACCAATGCTATCAGCCTGAAGTGTCAAGCCTTATGTCTCAACCAGCTCTGGGTGTAGATGTGGTCAATCCCGGTTGCATCACATTCCCTGAGTGAATTATTTAAGAATTGCTCTCTATTTCACTGTCTTTGTGTTTTGTTTCGAAATTTATTTTGATAATGGGATTTATCGGATTTTCACTGCTGCGTTTCGGCCGCTGTACACACGCTTGATTCTGTTACGGAGACATATATATCCAAGGGTTTTAAGATTCTTCCTAGTCAGGTATATTCCTAGGCGTTGAATATGTGGTGTTGAGTCCATTTCGTTGAGCAAGGAGTAGGTCTTGTCTATTACATATTTGGCTTATGGAATGTTATCTGTGCTAATTTCAGTCTCTGGTTTTATGCAGCACCCCAACGCACCTTTCCCCATAAGCAAGCACTAGTTGGTTTTCTAAATTTGAGACCCTGCTCTGTTTTGTAATTCAGTTCATGTGTAGTCAAGTTTACATTCCGTGTATTAGTGATATCTTATGATGTTTCTTTTTCTGTGTGACGTAGTTCACGTAGAATCACCGTATCTGCATCCTCTCATTATGCCGCTACGGGCCTGATGACACAGATTTCATTGCTGAGTGATATTGCATTGTACGTACGTGCCACAACTTCTTTATCCATTGTTTGCTTTCTGGGATATTTACCTGATACTGTAGACGAGCTTCTTGTGAACACAGCCGTCCCAAATATTGGGGTGGCTGTCTGTTTTTGATTTTAATTTCCGTAAGCTATAGGACCATAAGTGGAAGTGCCATAGGCTGTGTTGCTTTGTTTCTTACGTGTTTCAGGAAACACCATACACTTCTCCAGGGTGGCTGCTGGCAATTTACATCCTGCCAATCAGCATAACAAGGCTCCCTGTTCTCCATATCCTGTCCTACCTTTCTGGATTTTACACTTTTTTCCGATGGCCCTTTTGCCCGGGGGGCAGTGAGACTTCGTTGTGGTGCAGATTTCCTTTATAGGCTTGCTTGGTTGGCCAAAAAGGGCGTATGCGTTTTTTCCTGAATATATTCAGGAAAAAACGCATACGCCCTTTTTGGCCAAGTGCATCATTGTCGACGTTCTGCCTCTTTTCCTATGCTTTCAGGGCAATTCCAGTCTACACCTGCAATCGTTTTCCTGAAATTCTGCCCCGCTTTCAAGTCCCCTTCGCAGGCTTACTTCAATATATTTTTGGAGGATAGCTGTCATTTATAACTCTGCAGGTTTGTGAATTACAGTGCCCCTGAGCTCCTTTCTTCAACTCGCTTTCTTGTGAGCTGGGCACAAAACCGCAGGATTGCTGCAGGCCCTAATCTGTTTCCAGCAGGGCACACTGAGCCTTTGGTTAATTCCTCTTCCTGGTGGGAAATGAGCGTTACATTTGCCCGTGCAGACACCTATAGCTAGTCTCTCATTGTTTCTCCCTATTAATGTTCATCTTGCACAGAAATTGCAAGCTGTGCCAAACAGGAGGTTAAAGGCACTGACTCTCCAAGCAGGGAGAGTGTTAGTAAAGCATCTGGAATGGTGAACCCGAGGACCAGGATACGAAAACTGAGATGCATTTTAAATCGTTTCCCAATCACACGGTGGACGATACTCTGGGTTTCCCATGCATGTTTTAGCTGGAGGAAGAATCCCTTGAACCTGAAGAGTTGGGACCCATGGAATAGGTACCATGCAGTATGACTTCAAAGGGTCTGCATTTGCTCACCGAAACTCACCAATGCTATCAGCCTGAAGTGTCCAGCCTTATGTCTCAACCAGCTCTGGGTGTAGATGTGGTCAATCCCGGTTGCATCACATGCCCTGAGTGAATTAGTTAAGAATTGCTCTCTATTTCACTGTCTTTGTGTTTTGTTTTCGAAATTTATTTTGATAATGGAATTTATCAGATTTTCACTGCTGCGTTTCAGCCGCTGTACACACGCTTGATTCTCTTACGGAGACATATATATCCATGGGTTTTAAGATTCTTCCTAGTCAGGTATATTCCTAGGCGTTGAATATGTGGTGTTGGGTCCATTTCGTTGAGCAAGGAGTAGGTCTTGTCTATTACATATTTGGCTTATGGAATGTTATCTGTGCTAATTTCAGTCTCTGGTTTTATGCAGCACCCCAACGCACCTTTCCCTATAAGCAAGCACTAGTTGGTTTTCTATATTTGAGACCCTGTTCTGTTTTGTAATTCAGTTCATGTGTAGTCAAGTTTACATTCCGTGTATTAGTGATATCTTATGATGTTTCTTTTTCTGTGTGACGTAGTTCACGTAGAATCACCGTACCTGCATCCACTCACTATGCCGCTACGGGCCTGATGACACAGATTTCATTGCTGAGTGATATTGCATTGTACGTACGTGCCACAACTTCTTTATCCATTTTTTGCTTTCTGGGATATTTACCTGATACTGTAGACGAGCTTCTTCTGAACACAGCCGTCTCAAATATTGGGGTGGCTGTCTGTTTTTGATTTTATTTTCCGTAAGCTATAGGACCATAAGTGGAAGTGCCATAGGCTGTGTTGCTTTGTTCTTACGGGTTTCAGGAAACACCATACACTTCTCCAGGGTGGCTGCTGGCAATTTACATCCTGCCAATCAGCATAACAAGGCTCCCTGTTCTCCATATCCTGTCCTACCTTTCTGGATTTTACACTTTTTTCAGATGGCCCTTTTGCCCGGGGGGGCAGTGAGATTTCATTGTAGTGCAGATTTCCTTTACAGGCTTGCTTGGTTGGCCAAAAAGGGCGTATGCGTTTTTTCCTGAATATATTCAGGAAAAAACGCATACGCCCTTTTTGGCCAAGTGCATCATTGTCGACGTTGTGCCTCTTTTCCTATGCTTTCAGGGCAATTCCAGTCTACCCCCTGCAATCGTTTTCCTGAAATTCAGCCCCGCTTTCAAGTCCCCTTCGCAGGCTTACTTCAATATATTTTTGGAGGATAGCTGTCATTTATAACTCTGCAGGTTTATGAAGTACAGTGCCCCTGAGCTCCTTTCTTCAACTCGCTTTCTTGTGAGCTGGGCACAAAACCGCAGGATTGCTTCAGGCCCTAATCTGTTTCCAGCAGGGCACACTGAGCCTTTGTTTAATTCCTCTTCCTGGTGGGCAATGAGCGTTACATTTGCCCGTGCAGACACCTACAGCTAGTCTCTCATTGGTTCTCCCTATTCCTGTTCATCTTGCACAGAAATTGCAAGCTGTGCCAAACAGGAGGTTAAAGGCACTGACTCTCCAAGCGGGGAGAGTGTTAGTAAAGCATCTGGAATGGTGAACCCGAGGACCAGGAAACGAAAACTGAGATGCATTTTAAATCATTTCCCAATCACACGGTGGACGATACTCTGGGTTTCCCATGCATGTTTTAGCTGGAGGAAGAATCCCTTGAACCTGGAGAGTTGGGACCCATGGAATGGGTACCATGCAGTATGACTTCAAAGGGTCTGCATTTGCTCACCGAAACTCACCAATGCTATCAGCCTGAAGTGTCCAGCCTTATGTCTCAACCAGCTCTGGCTGTAGATGTGGTCAATCCCAGTTGCATCACATGCCCTGAGTGAATTATTTAAGAATTGCTCTCTATTTCACTGTCTTTGTGTTTTGTTTTCGAAATTTATTTTGATAATGGGATTTATCGGATTTTCACTGCTGCGTTTCGGCCGCTGTACACACGCTTGATTCTCTTACGGAGACATATATATCCTTGGGTTTTAAGATTCTTCCTAGTCAGGTATATTCGTAGGCGTTGAATATGTGGTGTTGGGTCCATTTCATTGAGCAAGGAGTAGGTCTTGTCTATTACATAATTGGCTTATGGAAAGTTATCTGTGCTAATTTCAGTCTCTGGTTTTATGCAGCCCCCCAAGGCACCTTTCCCCATAAGCAAGCACTAGTTGGTTTTCTAAATTTGAGACCCTGTTCTTTTTTGTAATTCAGTTCATGTGTAGTCAAGTTTACATTCCGTGTATTAGTGATATCTTATGATGTTTCTTTTTCTGTGTGACGTAGTTCACGTAGAATCACCGTACCTGCATCCACTCACTATGCCTCTACGGGCCTGATGACACAGATTTCATTGCTGAGTGATATTGCATTGTACGTACGTGCCACCACTTCTTTATCCATTTTTTGCTTTCTGTGATATTTACCTGATACTGTAGACGAGCTTCTTGTGAACACAGCCGTCCCAAATATTGGGGTGGCTGTCTGTTTTTGATTTTAATTTCCGTAAGCTATAGGACCATAAGTGGAAGTGCCATAGGCTGTGTTGCTTTGTTTCTTACGTGTTTCAGGAAACACCATACACTTCTCCAGGGTGGCTGCTGGCAATTTACATCCTGCCAATCAGCATAACAAGGCTCCCTGTTCTCCATATCCTGTCCTACCTTTCTGGATTTTACACTTTTTTCAGATGGCCCTTTTGCCCGGGGGGGCAGTGAGATTTCATTGTAGTGCAGATTTCCTTTACAGGCTTGCTTGGTTGGCCAAAAAGGGCGTATGCGTTTTTTCCTGAATATATTCAGGAAAAAACGCATACGCCCTTTTTGGCCAAGTGCATCATTGTCGACGTTGTGCCTCTTTTCCTATGCTTTCAGGGCAATTCCAGTCTACCCCCTGCAATCGTTTTCCTGAAATTCAGCCCCGCTTTCAAGTCCCCTTCACAGGCTTACTTCAATATATTTTTGGAGGATAGCTGTCATTTATAACTCTGCAGGTTTGTGAAGTACAGTGCCCCTGAGCTCCTTTCTTCAACTCGCTTTCTTGTGAGCTGGGCACAAAACCGCAGGATTGCTTCAGGCCCTAATCTGTTTCCAGCAGGGCACACTGAGCCTTTGTTTAATTCCTCTTCCTGGTGGGCAATGAGCGTTACATTTGCCCGTGCAGACACCTACAGCTAGTCTCTCATTGGTTCTCCCTATTCCTGTTCATCTTGCACAGAAATTGCAAGCTGTGCCAAACAGGAGGTTAAAGGCACTGACTCTCCAAGCGGGGAGAGTGTTAGTAAAGCATCTGGAATGGTGAACCCGAGGACCTGGAAACGAAAACTGAGATGCATTTTAAATCATTTCCCAATCACACGGTGGACGATACTCTGGGTTTCCCATGCATGTTTTAGCTGGAGGAAGAATCCCTTGAACCTGGAGAGTTGGGACCCATGGAATGGGTACCATGCAGTATGACTTCAAAGGGTCTGCATTTGCTCACCGAAACTCACCAGTGCTATCAGCCTGAAGTGTCCAGCCTTATGTCTCAACCAGCTCTGGGTGTAGATGTGGTCAATCCCGGTTGCATCACATGACCTGAGTGAATTATTTAAGAATTGCTCTCTATTTCACTGTCTTTGTGTTTTGTTTTCGAAATTTATTTTGATAATGGGATTTATCGGATTTTCACTGCTGCGTTTCGGCCACTGTACACACGCTTGATTCTCTTACGGAGACATATATATCCATGGGTTTTAAGATTCTTCCTAGTCAGGTATATTCCTAGGCGTTGAATATGTGGTTTTGGGTCCATTTCGTTGAGCAAGGAGTAGGTCTTGTCTATTACATATTTGGCTTATGGTAAGTTATCTGTGCTAATTTCAGTCTCTGGTTTTATGCAGCCCCCCAAGGCACCTTTCCCCATAAGCAAGCACTAGTTGGTTTTCTAAATTTGAGACCCTGTTCTTTTTTGTAATTCAGTTCATGTGTAGTCAAGTTTACATTCCGTGTATTAGTGATATCTTATGATGTTTCTTTTTCTGTGTGACGTAGTTCACGTAGAATCACCGTACCTGCATCCACTCACTATGCCGCTACGGGCCTGATGACACAGATTTCATTGCTGAGTGATATTGCATTGTACGTACGTGCCACAACTTCTTTATCCATTTTTTGCTTTCTGGGATATTTACCTGATACTGTAGACGAGCTTCTTGTGAACACAGCCGTCCCAAATATTGCGGTGGCTGTCTGTTTTTGATTTTAATTTCCGTAAGCTATAGGACCATAAGTGGAAGTGCCATAGGCTGTGTTGCTTTGTTTCTTACGTGTTTCAGGAAACACCATACACTTCTCCAGGGTGGCTGCTGGCAATTTACATCCTGCCAATCAGCATAACAAGGCTCCCTGTTCTCCATATCCTGTCCTACCTTTCTGGATTTTACACTTTTTTCAGATGGCCCTTTTGCCCGGGGGGGGGGCATTGAGATTTCATTGTAGTGCAGATTTCCTTTACAGGCTTGCTTGGTTGGCCAAAAAGGGCGTATGCGTTTTTTCCTGAATATATTCAGGAAAAAACGCATACGCCCTTTTTGGCCAAGTGCATCATTGTCGACGTTGTGCCTCTTTTCCTATGCTTTCAGGGCAATTCCAGTCTACCCCCTGCAATCGTTTTCCTGAAATTCAGCCCCGCTTTCAAGTCCCCTTCGCAGGCTTACTTCAATATATTTTTGGAGGATAGCTGTCATTTATAACTCTGCAGGTTTGTGAAGTACAGTGCCCCTGAGCTCCTTTCTTCAACTCGCTTTCTTGTGAGCTGGGCACAAAACCGCAGGATTGCTTCAGGCCCTAATCTGTTTCCAGCAGGGCACACTGAGCCTTTGTTTAATTAATCTTCCTGGTGGGCAATGAGCGTTACATTTGCCCGTGCAGACACCTACAGCTAGTCTCTCATTGGTTCTCCCTATTCCTGTTCATCTTGCACAGAAATTGCAAGCTGTGCCAAACAGGAGGTTAAAGGCACTGACTCTCCAAGCGGGGAGAGTGTTAGTAAAGCATCTGGAATGGTGAACCCGAGGACCAGGATACGAAAACTGAGATGCATTTTAAATCGTTTCCCAATCACTCGGTGGACGATACTCTGGGTTTCCCATGCATGTTTTAGCTGGAGGAAGAATGCCTTGAACCTGGAGAGTTCGGACCCATGGAATGGGTACCATGCAGTATGACTTCAAAGGGTCTGCATTTGCTCACCGAAACTCACCAGTGCTATCAGCCAGAAGTGTCCAGCCTTATGTCTCAACCAGCTCTGGGTGTAGATGTGGTCAATCCCGGTTGCATCACATGCCCTGAGTGAATTATTTAAGAATTGCTCTCTATTTCACTGTCTTTGTGTTTTGTTTTCGAAATTTATTTTGATAATGGGATTTATCGGATTTTCACTGCTGCATTTCCGCCGCTGTACACACGCTTGACTCTCTTACGGAGACATATATATCCATGGGTTTTAAGATTCTTCCTAGTCAGGTATATTCCTAGGCGTTGAATATGTGGTGTTGAGTCCATTTCGTTGAGCAAGGAGTAGGTCTTGTCTATTACATATTTGGCTTATGGAATGTTATCTGTGCTAATTTCAGTCTCTGGTTTTATGCAGCACCCCAAGGCACCTTTCCCCATAAACAAGCACTAGTTGGTTTTCTAAATTTGAGACCCTGTTCTGTTTTGTAATTCAGTTCATGTGTAGTGAAGTTTACATTCCGTGTATTAGTGATATCTTATGATGTTTCTTTTTCTGTGTGACGTAGTTCACGTAGAATCACCGTACCTGCATCCACTTACTATGCCGCTACGGGCCTGATGACACAGATTTCATTGCTGAGTGATATTGCATTGCACGTACGTGCCACAACTTCTTTATCCATTTTTTGCTTTCTGGGATATTTACCTGATACTGTAGACGAGCTTTTTGTGAACACAGCCGTCCCAAATATTGGGGTGGCTGTCTGTTTTTGATTTTAATTTCCGTAAGCTATAGGACCATAAGTGGAAGTGCCATAGGCTGTGTTGCTTTGTTTCTTACGTGTTTCAGGAAACACCATACACTTCTCCAGGGTGGCTGCTGGCAATTTACATCCTGCCAATCAGCATAACAAGGCTCCCTGTTCTCCATATCCTGTCCTACCTTTCTGGATTTTACACTTTTTTCAGATGGCCCTTTTGCCCGGGGGGGGCAGTGAGATTTCATTGTAGTGCAGATTTCCTTTACAGGCTTGCTTGGTTGGCCAAAAAGGGCGTATGCGTTTTTTCCTGAATATATTCAGGAAAAAACGCATACGCCCTTTTTGGCCAAGTGCATCATTGTCGACGTTGTGCCTCTTTTCCTATGCTTTCAGGGCAATTCCAGTCTACCCCCTGCAATCGTTTTCCTGAAATTCAGCCCCGCTTTCAAGTCCCCTTCGCAGGCTTACTTCAATATATTTTTGGAGGATAGCTGTCATTTATAACTCTGCAGGTTTGTGAAGTACAGTGCCCCTGAGCTCCTTTCTTCAACTCGCTTTCTTGTGAGCTGGGCACAAAACCGCAGGATTGCTTCAGGCCCTAATCTGTTTCCAGCAGGGCACACTGAGCCTTTGTTTAATTCCTCTTCCTGGTGGGCAATGAGCGTTACATTTGCCCGTGCAGACACCTACAGCTAGTCTCTCATTGGTTCTCCCTATTCCTGTTCATCTTGCACAGAAATTGCAAGCTGTGCCAAACAGGAGGTTAAAGGCACTGACTCTCCAAGCGGGGAGAGTGTTAGTAAAGCATCTGGAATGGTGAACCCGAGGACCAGGAAACGAAAACTGAGATGCATTTTAAATCATTTCCCAATCACACGGTGGACGATACTCTGGGTTTCCCATGCATGTTTTAGCTGGAGGAAGAATCCCTTGAACCTGGAGAGTTGGGACCCATGGAATGGGTACCATGCAGTATGACTTCAAAGGGTCTGCATTTGCTCACCGAAACTCACCAATGCTATCAGCCTGAAGTGTCCAGCCTTATGTCTCAACCAGCTCTGGGTGTAGATGTGGTCAATCCCGGTTGCATCACATGCCCTGAGTGAATTATTTAAGAATTGCTCTCTATTTCACTGTCTTTGTGTTTTGTTTTCGAAATTTATTTTGATAATGGGATTTATCGGATTTTCACTGCTGCGTTTCGGCCGCTGTACACACGCTTGATTCTCTTACGGAGACATATATATCCATGGGTTTTAAGATTCTTCCTAGTCAGGTATATTCCTAGGCGTTGAATATGTGGTGTTGGGTCCATTTCGTTGAGCAAGGAGTAGGTCTTGTCTATTACATATTTGGCTTATGGAAAGTTATCTGTGCTAATTTCAGTCTCTGGTTTTATGCAGCACCCCAAGGCACCTTTCCCCATAAGCAAGCACTAGTTGGTTTTCTAAATTTGAGACCCTGTTCTTTTTTGTAATTCAGTTCATGTGTAGTCAAGTTTACATTCCGTGTATTAGTGATATCTTATGATGTTTCTTTTTCTGTGTGACGTAGTTCACGTAGAATCACCGTACCTGCATCCACTCACTATGCCGCTACGGGCCTGATGACACAGATTTCATTGCTGAGTGATATTGCATTGTACATACGTGCCACAACTTCTTTATCCATTTTTTGCTTTCTGGGATATTTACCTGATACTGTAGACGAGCTTCTTGTGAACACAGCCGTCCCAAATATTGGGGTGGCTGTCTGTTTTTGATTTTAATTTCTGTAAGCTATAGGACCATAAGTGGAAGTGCCATAGGCTGTGTTGCTTTGTTTCTTACGTGTTTCAAGAAACACCATACACTTCTCCAGGGTGGCTGCTGGCAATTTACATCCTGCCAATCAGCATAACAAGGCTCCCTGTTCTCCATATCCTGTCCTACCTTTCTGGATTTTACACTTTTTTCAGATGGCCCTTTTGCCCGGGGGGGCAGTGAGATTTCATTGTAGTGCAGATTTCCTTTACAGGCTTGCTTGGTTGGCCAAAAAGGGCGTATGCGTTTTTTCCTGAATATATTCAGGAAAAAACGCATACGCCCTTTTTGGCCAAGTGCATCATTGTCGACGTTGTGCCTCTTTTCCTATGCTTTCAGGGCAATTCCAGTCTACCCCCTGAAATCGTTTTCCTGAAATTCAGCCCCGCTTTCAAGTCCCCTTCGCAGGCTTACTTCAATATATTTTTGGAGGATAGCTGTCATTTATAACTCTGCAGGTTTGTGAAGTACAGTGCCCCTGAGCTCCTTTCTTCAACTCGCTTTCTTGTGAGCTGGGCACAAAACCGCAGGATTGCTTCAGGCCCTAATCTGTTTCCAGCAGGGCACACTGAGCCTTTGTTTAATTCCTCTTCCTGGTGGGCAATGAGCGTTACATTTGCCCGTGCAGACACCTACAGCTAGTCTCTCATTGGTTCTCCCTATTCCTGTTCATCTTGCACAGAAATGGCAAGCTGTGCCAAACAGGAGGTTAAAGGCACTGACTCTCCAAGCGGGGAGAGTGTTAGTAAAGCATCTGGAATGGTGAACCCGAGGACCAGGATACGAAAACTGAGATGCATTTTAAATCGTTTCCCAATAACACGGTGGACGATACTCTGGGTTTCCCATGCATGTTTTAGCTGGAGGAAGAATGCCTTGAACCTGGAGAGTTGGGACCCATGGAATGGGTACCATACAGTATGACTTCAAAGGGTCTGCATTTGCTCACCAAAACTCACCAGTGCTATCAGCCAGAAGTGTCCAGCCTTATGTCTCAACCAGCTCTGGGTGTAGATGTGGTCAATCCCGGTTGCATCACATGCCCTGAGTGAATTAGTTAAGAATTGCTCTCTATTTCACTGTCTTTGTGTTTTGTTTTCGAAATTTATTTTGATAATGGGATTTATCGGATTTTCACTGCTGCATTTCCGCCGCTGTACACACGCTTGATTCTCTTACGGAGACATATATATCCATGGGTTTTAAGATTCTTCCTAGTCAGGTATATTCCTAGGCGTTGAATATGTGGTGTTGAGTCCATTTCGTTGAGCAAGGAGTAGGTCTTGTCTATTACATATTTGGCTTATGGAATGTTATCTGTGCTAATTTCAGTCTCTGGTTTTATGCAGCACCCCAACGCACCTTTCCCCATAAGCAAGCACTAGTTGGTTTTCTAAATTTGAGACCCTGTTCTGTTTTGTAATTCAGTTCATGTGTAGTCAAGTTTACATTCCGTGTATTAGTGATATCTTATGATGTTTCTTTTTCTGTGTGACGTAGTTCACGTAGAATCACCGTACCTGCATCCACTTACTATGCCGCTACGGGCCTGATGACACAGATTTCATTGCTGAGTGATATTGCATTGCACGTACGTGCCACAACTTCTTTATCCATTTTTTGCTTTCTGGGATATTTACCTGATACTGTAGACGAGCTTCTTGTGAACACAGCCGTCCCAAATATTGGGGTGGCTGTCTGTTTTTGATTTTAATTTCCGTAAGCTATAGGACCATAAGTGGAAGTGCCATAGGCTGTGTTGCTTTGTTTCTTACGTGTTTCAGGAAACACCATACACTTCTCCAGGGTGGCTGCTGGCAATTTACATCCTGCCAATTAGCATAACAAGGCTCCCTGTTCTCCATATCCTGTCCTACCTTTCTGGATTTTACACATTTTTCTGATGGCCCTTTTGCCCGGGGGGGCAGTGAGATTTCATTGTAGTGCAGATTTCCTTTATAGGCTTGCTTGGTTGGCCAAAAAGGGCGTATGCGTTTTTTCCTGAATATATTCAGGAAAAAACGCATACGCCCTTTTTGGCCAAGTGCATCATTGTCGACGTTGTGCCTCTTTTCCTATGCTTTCAGGGCAATTCCAGTCTACCCCCTGCAATCGTTTTCCTGAAATTCAGCCCCGCTTTCAAGTCCCCTTCGCAGGCTTACTTCAATATATTTTTGGAGGATAGCTGTCATTTATAACTCTGCAGGTTTGTGAAGTACAGTGCCCCTGAGCTCCTTTCTTCAACTCGCTTTCTTGTGAGCTGGGCACAAAACCGCAGGATTGCTTCAGGCCCTAATCTGTTTCCAGCAGGGCACACTGAGCCTTTGTTTAATTCCTCTTCCTGGTGGGCAATGAGCGTTACATTTGCCCGTGCAGACACCTACAGCTAGTCTCTCATTGGTTCTCCCTATTCCTGTTCATCTTGCACAGAAATGGCAAGCTGTGCCAAACAGGAGGTTAAAGGCACTGACTCTCCAAGCGGGGAGAGTGTTAGTAAAGCATCTGGAATGGTGAACCCGAGGACCAGGATACGAAAACTGAGATGCATTTTAAATCGTTTCCCAATCACACGGTGGACGATACTCTGGGTTTCCCATGCATGTTTTAGCTGGAGGAAGAATGCCTTGAACCTGGAGAGTTGGGACCCATGGAATGGGTACCATGCAGTATGACTTCAAAGGGTCTGCATTTGCTCACCGAAACTCACCAGTGCTATCAGCCTGAAGTGTCCAGCCTTATGTCTCAACCAGCTCTGGGTGTAGATGTGGTCAATCCCGGTTGCATCACATGACCTGAGTGAATTATTTAAGAATTGCTCTCTATTTCACTGTCTTTGTGTTTTGTTTTCGAAATTTATTTTGATAATGGGATTTATCGGATTTTCACTGCTGCATTTCCGCTGCTGTACACACGCTTGATTCTCTTACGGAGACATATATATCCATGGGTTTTAAGATTCTTCCTAGTCAGGTATATTCCTAGGCGTTGAATATGTGGTGTTGAGTCCATTTCGTTGAGCAAGGAGTAGGTCTTGTCTATTACATATTTGGCTTATGGAATGTTATCTGTGCTAATTTCCGTCTCTGGTTTTATGCAGCACCCCAAGGCACCTTTCCCCATAAGCAAGCACTAGTTGGTTTTCTAAATTTTAGACCCTGTTCTGTTTTGTAATTCAGTTCATGTGTAGTCAAGTTTACATTCCGTGTATTAGTGATATCTTATGATGTTTCTTTTTCTGTGTGACGTAGTTCACGTAGAATCACCGTACCTGCATCCACTTACTATGCCACTACGGGCCTGATGACACAGATTTCATTGCTGAGTGATATTGCATTGCACGTACGTGCCACAACTTCTTTATCCATTTTTTGCTTTCTGGGATATTTACCTGATACTGTAGACGAGCTTCTTGTGAACACAGCCGTCCCAAATATTGGGGTGGCTGTCTGTTTTTGATTTTAATTTCCGTAAGCTATAGGACCATAAGTGGAAGTGCCATAGGCTGTGTTGCTTTGTTTCTTACGTGTTTCAGGAAACACCATACACTTCTCCAGGGTGGCTGCTGGCAATTTACATCCTGCCAATCAGCATAACAAGGCTCCCTGTTCTCCATATCCTGTCCTACCTTTCTGGATTTTACACTTTTTTCAGATGGCCCTTTTGCCCGGGAGGGCAGTGAGATTTCATTGTAGTGCAGATTTCCTTTACAGGCTTGCTTGGTTGGCCAAAAAGGGCGTATGCGTTTTTTCCTGAATATATTCAGGAAAAAACGCATACGCCCTTTTTGGCCAAGTGCATCATTGTCGACGTTGTGCCTCTTTTCCTATGCTTTCAGGGCAATTCCAGTCTACCCCCTGCAATCGTTTTCCTGAAATTCAGCCCCGCTTTCAAGTCCCCTTCGCAGGCTTACTTCAATATATTTTTGGAGGATAGCTGTCATTTATAACTCTGCAGGTTTGTGAAGTACAGTGCCCCTGAGCTCCTTTCTTCAACTCGCTTTCTTGTGAGCTGGGCACAAAACCAAAGGATTGCTTCAGGCCCTAATCTGTTTCCAGCAGGGCACGCTGAGCCTTTGGTTAATTCCTCTTCCTGGTGGGCAATGAGCGTTACATTTGCCCGTGCAGACACCTACAGCTAGTCTCTCATTGGTTCTCCCTATTCCTGTTCATCTTGCACAGAAATTGCAAGCTGTGCCAAACAGGAGGTTAAAGGCACTGACTCTCCAAGCGGGGAGAGTGTTAGTAAAGCATCTGGAATGGTGAACCCGAGGACCAGGAAACGAAAACTGAGATGCATTTTAAATCATTTCCCAATCACACGGTGGACGATACTCTGGGTTTCCCATGCATGTTTTAGCTGGAGGAAGAATCCCTTGAACCTGGAGAGTTGGGACCCATGGAATGGGTACCATGCAGTATGACTTCAAAGGGTCTGCATTTGCTCACCGAAACTCACCAATGCTATCAGCCTGAAGTGTCCAGCCTTATGTCTCAACCAGCTCTGGGTGTAGATGTGGTCAATCCCGGTTGCATCACATGCCCTGAGTGAATTAGTTAAGAATTGCTCTCTATTTCACTGTCTTTGTGTTTTGTTTTCGAAATTTATTTTGATAATGGGATTTATCGGATTTTCACTGCTGCATTTCCGCTGCTGTACACACGCTTGATTCTCTTACGGAGACATATATATCCATGGGTTTTAAGATTCTTCCTAGTCAGGTATATTCCTAGGCGTTGAATATGTGGTGTTGAGTCCATTTCGTTGAGCAAGGAGTAGGTCTTGTCTATTACATATTTGGCTTATGGAATGTTATCTGTGCTAATTTCAGTCTCTGGTTTTATGCAGCACCCCAAGGCACCTTTCCCCATAAGCAAGCACTAGTTGGTTTTCTAAATTTGAGACCCTGTTCTGTTTTGTAATTCAGTTCATGTGTAGTCAAGTTTACATTCCGTGTATTAGTGACATCTTATGATGTTTCTTTTTCTGTGTGACGTAGTTCACGTAGAATCACCGTACCTGCATCCACTCACTATGCCGCTACGGGCCTGATGACACAGATTTCATTGCTGAGTGATATTGCATTGCACGTACGTGCCACAACTTCTTTATCCATTTTTTGCTTTCTGGGATATTTACCTGATACTGTAGACGAGCTTCTTGTGAACACAGCCGTCCCAAATATTGGGGTGGCTGTCTGTTTTTGATTTTAATTTCCGTAAGCTATAGGACCATAAGTGGAAGTGCCATAGGCTGTGTTGCTTTGTTTCTTACGTGTTTCAGGAAACACCATACACTTCTCCAGGGTGGCTGCTGGCAATTTACATCCTGCCAATCAGCATAACAAGGCTCCCTGTTCTCCATATCCTGTCCTACCTTTCTGGATTTTACACTTTTTTCAGATGGCCCTTTTGCCCAGGGTGGGGGGCAGTGAGATTTCATTGTAGTGCAGATTTCCTTTACAGGATTGCTTGGTTGGCCAAAAAGGGCGTATGCGTTTTTTCCTGAATATATTCAGGAAAAAACGCATACGCCCTTTTTGGCCAAGTGCATCATTGTCGACGTTGTGCCTCTTTTCCTATGCTTTCAGGGCAATTCCAGTCTACCCCCTGCAATCGTTTTCCTGAAATTCTGCCCCGCTTTCAAGTCCCCTTCGCAGGCTTACTTCAATATATTTTTGGAGGATAGCTGTCATTTATAACTCTGCAGGTTTGTGAAGTACAGTGCCCCTGAGCTCCTTTCTTCAACTCGCTTTCTTGTGAGCTGGGCACAAAACCGCAGGATTGCTTCAGGCCCTAATCTGTTTCCAGCTGGGCACACTGAGCCTTTGTTTAATTCCTCTTCCTGGTGGGCAATGTGCGTTACATTTGCCCGTGCAGACACCTACAGCTAGTCTCTCATTGGTTCTCCCTATTCCAGTTCATCTTGCACAGAAATGGCAAGCTGTGCCAAACAGGAGGTTAAAGGCACTGACTCTCCAAGCGGGGAGAGTGTTAGTAAAGCATCTGGAAGGGTGAACACGAGGACCAGGATACGAAAACTGAGATGCATTTTAAATCGTTTCCCAATCACACGGTAGACGATACTCTGTGTTTCCCATGTATGTTTTAGGTGGAGGAAGAATGCCTTGAACCTGGAGAGTTGGGACCCATGGAATGGGTACCATGCAGTATGACCTCAAAGGATCTGCATTTGCTCACCGAAACTCACCAATGCTATCAGCCTGAAGTGTCCAGCCTTATGTCTCAACCAGCTCTGGGTGTAGATGTGGTCAATCCCGGTTGCGTCACATGCTCTGAGTGAATTATTCAAGAATTGCTCTCTATTTCACTGTCTTTGTGTTTTGTTTTCGAAATTTATTTTGATAATGGGATTTATCGGATTTTCACTGCTGCGTTTCGGCCGCTGTACACACGCTTGATTCTCTTACGGAGACATATATATCCATGGGTTTTAAGATTCTTCCTAGTCAGGTATATTCCTAGGCGTTGAATATGTGGTGTTGGGTCCATTTCGTTGAGCAAGGAGTAGGTCTTTTTTATTACATATTTGGTTTATGGAAAGTTATCTGTGCTAATTTCAGTCTCTGGTTTTATGCAGCAGCCCAAGGCACCTTTCACCATAAGCAAGCACTAGTCGGTTTTCAAAATTTGAGACCCTGTTCTCTTTTGTAATTCAGTTCATGTGTAGTGAAGTTTACATTCCGTGTATTAGTGATATCTTATGATGTTTCTTTTTCTGTGTGACGTAGTTCACGTAGAATCACCGTACCTGCATCCACTCACTATGCCGCTACGGGCCTGATGACACAGATTTCATTGCTGAGTGATATTGCATTGTATGTACGTGCCACAACTTCTTTATCCATTTTTTGCTTTGTGGGGTATTTACCTGATACTGTAGACGAGCTTCTTGTGAACACAGCCGTCCGAAATATTGGGGTGGCTGTCTGTTTTTGATTTTAATTTCCGTAAGCTATAGGACCATAAGTGGAAGTGCCATAGGCTGTGTTGCTTTGTTTCTTACGTGTTTCAGGAAACACCATACACTTCTCCAGGGTGGCTGCTGGCAATTTACATCCTGCCAATCAGCATAACAAGGCTCCCTGTTCTCCATATCCTGTCCTACCTTTCTGGATTTTACACTTTTTTCAGATGGCCCTTTTGCCCGGGGGGCAGTGAGACTTCATTGTAGTGCAGATTTCCTTTACAGGCTTGCTTGGTTGGCCAAAAAGGCCGTATGCGTTTTTTCCTGAATATATTCAGGAAAAAACGCATACGGCCTTTTTGGCCAAGTGCATCATTGTCGATGTTCTGCCTCTTTTCCTATGCTTTCAGGGCAATTCCAGTCTACCCCCTGCAATCGTTTTCCTGAAATTCTGCCCCGCTTTCAAGTCCCCTTTGCAGGCTTACTTCAATATATTTTTGGAGGAGAGCTGTCATTTATAACTCTGCAGGTTTGTGAATTACAGTGCCCCTGAGCTCCTTTCTTCAACTCGCTTTCTTGTGAGCTGGACACAAAACCAAAGGATTGCTTCAGGCCCTAATCTGTTTTCAGCAGGGCACTCTGAGCCTTTGGTTAATTCCTATTCCTGGTGGGCAATGAGCGTTACATTTGCCCGTGCAGACACCTACAGCTAGTCTCTCATCGGTTCTCCCTATTCCTGTTCATCTTGCACAGAAATTGCAAGCTGTGCCAAACAGGAGGTTAAAGGCACTGACTCTCCAAGCGGGGAGAGTGTTAGTAAAGCATCTGGAATGGTGAACCCGAGGACCAGGATACGAAAACTGAGATGCATTTTAAATCGTTTCCCAATCACACGGTGGACGATAATCTGGGTTTCCCATGCATGTTTTAGCTGGAGGAAGAATCCCTTGAACCTGGAGAGTTGGGAACCATGGAATGGGTACCATGCAGTATGACTTCAAAGGGTCTGCATTTGCTCACCGAAACTCACCAATGCTATCAGGCTGAAGTGTCCAGCCTTATGTCTCAACCAGCTCTGGGTGTAGATGTGGTCAATCCCGGTTGCATCACATGCCCTGAGTGAATTATTTAAGAATTGCTCTCTATTTCACTGTCTTTGTGTTTTGTTTTCGAAATTTATTTTGATAATGGGATTTATCGGATTTTCACTGCTGCATTTCCGCCGCTGTACACACGCTTGATTCTCTTACGGAGACATATATATCCATGGGTTTTAAGATTCTTCCTAGTCAGGTATATTCCTAGGCGTTGAATATGTGGTGTTGAGTCCATTTCGTTGAGCAAGGAGTAGGTCTTGTCTATTACATATTTGGCTTATGGAATGTTATCTGTGCTAATTTCAGTCTCTGGTTTTATGCAGCACCCCAAGGCACCTTTCCCCATAAGCAAGCACTAGTTGGATTTGTAAATTTGAGACCCTGTTCTGTTTTGTAATTCAGTTCATGTGTAGTCAAGTTTACATTCCGTGTATTAGTGATATCTTATGATGTTTCTTTTTCTGTGTGACGTAGTTCACGTAGAATCACCGACCTGCATCCACTCACTATGCCGCTACGGGCCTGATGACACAGATTTCATTGCTGAGTGATATTGCATTGTATGTACGTGCCACAACTTCTTTATCCATATTTTGCTTTCTGGGATATTTACCTGATACTGTAGACGAGCTTCTTGTGAACACAGCCGTCCCAAATATTGGGGTGGCTGTCTGTTTTTGATTTTAATTTCCGTAAGCTATAGGACCATAAGTGGAAGTGCCATAGGCTGTGTTGCTTTGTTTCTTACGTGTTTCAGGAAACACCATACACTTCTCCAGGGTGGCTGCTGGCAATTTACATCCTGCCAATCAGCATAACAAGGCTCCCTGTTCTCCATATCCTGTCCTACCTTTCTGGATTTTACACTTTTTTCAGATGGCCCTTTTGCCCGGGGGGGCAGTGAGATTTCATTGTAGTGCAGATTTCCTTTACAGGCTTGCTTGGTTGGCCAAAAAGGGCGTATGCGTTTTTTCCTGAATATATTCAGGGCAATTCCAGTCTACCCCCTGCAATCGTTTTCCTGAAATTCAGCCCCGCTTTCAAGTCCCCTTCGCAGACTTACTTCAATATATTTTTGGAGGATAGCTGTCATTTATAACTCTGCAGGTTTGTGAAGTACAGTGCCCCTGAGCTCCTTTCTTCAACTCGCTTTCTTGTGAGCTGGGCACAAAACCGCAGGATTGCTTCAGGCCCTAATCTGTTTCCAGCAGGGCACACTGAGCCTTTGTTTAACTAATCTTCCTGGTGGGCAATGAGCATTACATTTGCCCGTGCAGACACCTACAGCTAGTCTCTCATTGGTTCTCCCTATTCCTGTTCATCTTGCACAGAAATTGCAAGCTGTGCGAAACAGGAGGTTAAAGGCACTGACTGTCCAAGCGGGGAGAGTGTTAGTAAAGCATCTGGAATGGTGAACCCGAGGACCAGGAAACGAAAACTGAGATGCATTTTAAATCATTTCCCAATCACACGGTGGACGATACTCTGGGTTTCCCATGCATGTTTTAGCTGGAGGAAGAATCCCTTGAATCTGGAGAGTTGGGACCCATGGAATGGGTACCATGCAGTATGACTTCAAAGGGTCTGCATTTGCTCACCGAAAGTCACCAATGCTATCAGCCTGAAGTGTCCAGCCTTATGTCTCAACCAGCTCTGGGTGTAGATGTGGTCAATCCCGGTTGCATCACATGCCCTGAGTGAATTATTTAAGAATTGCTCTCTATTTCACTGTCTTTGTGTTTTGTTTTCGAAATTTATTTTGATAATGGGATTTATCGGATTTTCACTGCTGCGTTTCGGCCACTGTACACACGCTTGATTCTCTTACGGAGACATAAATATCCATGGGTTTTAAGATTCTTCCTAGTCAGGTATATTCCTAGGCGTTGAATATGTGGTGTTGGGTCCATTTCGTTGAGCAAGGAGTAGGTCTTGTCTATTACATATTTGGCTTATGGAAAGTTATCTGTGCTAATTTCAGTCTCTGGTTTTATGCAGCCCCCCAAGGCACCTTTCCCCATAAGCAAGCACTAGTTGGTTTTCTAAATTTGAGACCCTGTTCTTTTTTGTAATTCAGTTCATGTGTAGTCAAGTTTACATTCCGTGTATTAGTGATATCTTATGATGTTTCTTTTTCTGTGTGACGTAGTTCACGTAGAATCACCGTACCTGCATCCACTCACTATGCCGCTACGGGCCTGATGACACAGATTTCATTGCTGAGTGATATTGCATTGTACGTACGTGCCACAACTTCTTTATCCATTTTTTGCTTTCTGGGATATTTACCTGATACTGTAGACGAGCTTCTTGTGAACACAGCCGTTCCAAATATTGGGGTGGCTGTCTGTTTTTGATTTTAATTTCCGTAAGCTATAGGACCATAAGTGGAAGTGCCATAGGCTGTGTTGCTTTGTTTCTTACGTGTTTCAGGAAACACCATACACTTCTCCAGGGTGGCTGCTGGCAATTTACATCCTGCCAATCAGCATAACAAGGCTCCCTGTTCTCCATATCCTGTCCTACCTTTCTGGATTTTACACTTTTTTCAGATGGCCCTTTTGCCCCGGGGGGGCGGCAGTGAGATTTCATTGTAGTGCAGATTTCCTTTACAGGCTTGCTTGGTTGGCCAAAAAGGGCGTATGCGTTTTTTCCTGAATATATTCAGGAAAAAACGCATACGCCCTTTTTGGCCAAGTGCATCATTGTCGACGTTGTGCCTCTTTTCCTATGCTTTCAGGGCAATTCCAGTCTACCCCCTGCAATCGTTTTCCTGAAATTCTGCCCCGCTTTCAAGTCCCCTTCGCAGGCTTACTTCAATATATTTTTGGAGGATAGCTGTCATTTATAACTCTGCAGGTTTGTGAAGTACAGTGCCCCTGAGCTCCTATCTTCAACTCGCTTTCTTGTAGGCTGGGCACAAAACCGCAGGATTGCTTCAGGCCCTAATCTGTTTCCAGCAGGGCACACTGAGCCTTTGTTTAATTCCTCTTCCTGGTGGGCAATGAGCGTTACATTTGCCCGTGCAGACACCTACAGCTAGTCTCTCATTGGTTCTCCCTATTCCTGTTCATCTTGCACAGAAATGGCAAGCTGTGCCAAACAGGAGGTTAAAGGCACTGACTCTCCAAGCGGGGAGAGTGTTAGTAAAGCATCTGGAATGGTGAACCCGAGGACCAGGATACGAAAACTGAGATGCATTTTAAATCGTTTCCCAATCACACGGTGGACGATACTCTGGGTTTCCCATGCATGTTTTAGCTGGAGGAAGAATGCCTTGAACCTGGAGAGTTGGGACCCATGGAATGGGTAACATGCAGTATGACTTCAAAGGGTCTGCATTTGCTCACCGAAACTCACCAGTGCTATCAGCCTGAAGTGTCCAGCCTTATGTCTCAACCAGCTCTGGGTGTAGATGTGGTCAATCCCGGTTGCATCACATGACCTGAGTGAATTATTTAAGAATTGCTCTCTATTTCACTGTCTTTGTGTTTTGTTTTCGAAATTTATTTTGATAATGGGATTTATCGGATTTTCACTGCTGCATTTCCGCTGCTGTACACACGCTTGATTCTCTTACGGAGACATATATATCCATGGGTTTTAAGATTCTTCCTAGTCAGGTATATTCCTAGGCGTTGAATATGTGGTGTTTAGTCCATTTCGTTGAGCAAGGAGTAGGTCTTGTCTATTACATATTTGACTTATGGAATGTTATCTGTGCTAATTTCAGTCTCTGGTTTTATGCAGCACCCCAACGCACCTTTCCCCATAAGCAAGCACTAGTTGGTTTTCTAAATTTGAGACCTTGTTCTGTTTTGTAATTCAGTTCATGTGTAGTCAAGTTTACATTCCGTGTATTAGTGATATCTTATGATGTTTCTTTTTCTGTGTGACGTAGTTCACGTAGAATCACCGTACCTGCATCCACTCACTATGCCGCTACGGGCCTGATGACACAGATTTCATTGCTGAGTGATATTGCATTGTACGTACGTGCCACAACTTCTTTATCCATTTTTTGCTTTCTGGGATATTTACCTGATACTGTAGACGAGCTTCTTGTGAACACAGCCGTCCCAAATATTGGGGTGGCTGTCTGTTTTTGATTTTAATTTCCGTAAGCTATAGGACCATAAGTGGAAGTGCCATAGGCTGTGTTGCTTTGTTTCTTACGTGTTTCAGGAAACACCATACACTTCTCCAGGGTGGCTGCTGGCAATTTACATCCTGCCAATCAGCATAACAAGGCTCCCTGTTCTCCATATCCTGTCCTACCTTTCTGGATTTTACACTTTTTTCAGATGGCCCTTTTGCCCGGGGGGGGGCATTGAGATTTCATTGTAGTGCAGATTTCCTTTACAGGCTTGCTTGGTTGGCCAAAAAGGGCGTATGCGTTTTTTCCTGAATATATTCAGGAAAAAACGCATACGCCCTTTTTGGCCAAGTGCATCATTGTCGACGTTGTGCCTCTTTTCCTATGCTTTCAGGGCAATTCCAGTCTACCCCCTGCAATCGTTTTCCTGAAATTCAGCCCCGCTTTCAAGTCCCCTTCGCAGACTTACTTCAATATATTTTTGGAGGATAGCTGTCATTTATAACTCTGCAGGTTTGTGAAGTACAGTGCCCCTGAGCTCCTTTCTTCAACTCGCTTTCTTGTGAGCTGGGCACAAAACCGCAGGATTGCTTCAGGCCCTAATCTGTTTCCAGCAGGGCACGCTGAGCCTTTGTTTAATTCCTCTTCCTGGTGGGCAATGAGCGTTACATTTGCCCGTGCAGACACCTACAGCTAGTCTCTCATTGGTTCTCCCTATTCCTGTTCATCTTGCACAGAAATGGCAGGCTGTGCCAAACAGGAGGTTAAAGGCACTGACTCTCCAAGCGGGGAGAGTGTTAGTAAAGCATCTGGAATGGTGAACCCGAGGACCAGGATACGAAAACTGAGATGCATTTTAAATCGTTTCCCAATCACACGGTGGACGATACTCTGGGTTTCCCATGCATGTTTTAGCTGGAGGAAGAATGCCTTGAATCTGGAGAGTTGGGACCCATGGAATGGGTACCATGCAGTATGACTTCAAAGGGTCTGCATTTGCTCACCGAAACTCACCAGTGCTATCAGCCTGAAGTGTCCAGCCTTATGTGTCAACCAGCTCTGGGTGTAGATGTGGTCAATCCCGGTTGCATCACATGCCCTGAGTGAATTAGTTAAGAATTGCTCTCTATTTCACTGTCTTTGTGTTTTGTTTTCGAAATTTATTTTGATAATGGGATTTATCGGATTTTCACTGCTGCATTTCCGCCGCTGTACACACGCTTGATTCTCTTACGGAGACATATATATCCATGGGTTTTAAGATTCTTCCTAGTCAGGTATATTCCTAGGCGTTGAATATGTGGTGTTGGGTCCATTTCGTTGAGCAAGGAGTAGGTCTTGTCTATTACATATTTGGCTTATGGAAAGTTATCTGTGCTAATTTCCGTCTCTGGTTTTATGCAGCACCCCAAGGCACCTTTCCCCATAAGCAAGCACTAGTTGGTTTTCTAAATATGAGACCCTGTTCTGTTTTGTAATTCAGTTTATGTGTAGTCAAGTTTACATTCCGTGTATTAGTGATATCTTATGATGTTTCTTTTTCTGTGTGACGTAGTTCACGTAGAATCACCGTACCTGCATCCACTTACTATGCCGCTACGGGCCTGATGACACAGATTTCATTGCTGAGTGATATTGCATTGTACGTACGTGCCACAACTTCTTTATCCATATTTTGCTTTCTGGGATATTTACCTGATACTGTAGACGAGCTTCTTGTGAACACAGCCGTCCCAAATATTGGGGTGGCTGTCTGTTTTTGATTTTAATTTCCGTAAGCTATAGGACCATAAGTGGAAGTGCCATAGGCTGTGTTGCTTTGTTTCTTACCTGTTTCAGGAAACACCATACACTTCTCCAGGGTGGCTGCTGGCAATTTACATCCTGCCAATCAGCATAACAAGGCTCCCTGTTCTCCATATCCTGTCCTACCTTTCTGGATTTTACACTTTTTTCAGATGGCCCTTTTGCCCGGGGGGGCAGTGAGATTTCATTGTAGTGCAGATTTCCTTTACAGGCTTGCTTGGTTGGCCAAAAAGGGCGTATGCGTTTTTTCCTGAATATATTCAGGGCAATTGCAGTCTACCCCCTGCAATCGTTTTCCTGAAATTCAGCCCCGCTTTCAAGTCCCCTTCGCAGACTTACTTCAATATATTTTTGGAGGATAGCTGTCATTTATAACTCTGCAGGTTTGTGAAGTACAGTGCCCCTGAGCTCCTTTCTTCAACTCGCTTTCTTGTGAGATGGCACAAAACCGCAGGATTGCTTCAGGCCCTAATCTGTTTCCAGCAGGGCACACTGAGCCTTTGTTTAATTAATCTTCCTGGTCGGCAATGAGCGTTACATTTGCCCGTGCAGACACCTACAGCTAGTCTCTCATTGGTTCTCCCTATTCCTGTTCATCTTGCACAGAAATTGCAAGCTGTGCGAAACAGGAGGTTAAAGGCACTGACTGTCCAAGCGGGGAGAGTGTTAGTAAAGCATCTGGAATGGTGAACCCGAGGACCAGGAAACGAAAACTGAGATGCATTTTAAATCATTTCCCAATCACACGGTGGACGATACTCTGGGTTTCCCATGCATGTTTTAGCTGGAGGAAGAATCCCTTGAACCTGGAGAGTTGGGACCCATGGAATGGGTACCATGCAGTATGACTTCAAAGGGTCTGCATTTGCTCACCGAAACTCACCAATGCTATCAGCCTGAAGTGTCCAGCCTTATGTCTCAACCAGCTCTGGGTGTAGATGTGGTCAATCCCGGTTGCATCACATGCCCTGAGTGAATTAGTTAAGAATTGCTCTCTATTTCACTGTCTTTGTGTTTTGTTTTCGAAATTTATTTTGATAATGGGATTTATCGGATTTTCACTGCTGCGTTTCGGCCACTGTACACACGCTTGATTCTCTTTCGGAGACATATATATCCATGGGTTTTAAGATTCTTCCTAGTCAGGTATATTCCTAGGCGTTGAATATGTGGTGTTGGGTCCATTTCGTTGAGCAAGGAGTAGGTCTTGTCTATTACATATTTGGCTTATGGAAAGTTATCTGTGCTAATTTCAGTCTCTGGTTTTATGCAGCCCCCCAAGGCACCTTTCCCCATAAGCAAGCACTAGTTGGTTTTCTAAATTTGAGACCCTGTTCTTTTTTGTAATTCAGTTCATGTGTAGTCAAGTTTACATTCCGTGTATTACTGATATCTTATGATGTTTCTTTTTCTGTGTGACGTAGTTCACGTAGAATCACCGTACCTGCATCCACTCACTATGCCGCTACGTGCCTGATGACACAGATTTCATTGCTGAGCGATATTGCATTGTACGTACGTGCCACAACTTCTTTATCCATTTTTTGCTTTCTGGGATATTTACCTGATACTGTAGACGAGCTTCTTGTGAACACAGCCGTCCCAAATATTGGGGTGGCTGTCTGTTTTTGATTTTAATTTCCGTAAGCTATAGGACCATAAGTGGAAGTGCCATAGGCTGTGTTGCTTTGTTTCTTACGTGTTTCAGGAAACACCATACACTTCTCCAGGGTGGCTGCTGGCAATTTACATCCTGCCAATCAGCATAACAAGGCTCCCTGTTCTCCATATCCTGTCCTACCTTTCTGGATTTTACACTTTTTTCAGATGGCCCTTTTGCCCGGGGGGGGGGCATTGAGATTTCATTGTAGTGCAGATTTCTTTTACAGGCTTGCTTGGTTGGCCAAAAAGGGCGTATGCGTTTTTTCCTGAATATATTCAGGAAAAAACGCATACGCCCTTTTTGGCCAAGTGCATCATTGTCGACGTTGTGCCTCTTTTCCTATGCTTTCAGGGCAATTCCAGTCTACCCCCTGCAATCGTTTTCCTGAAATTCAGCCCCGCTTTCAAGTCCCCTTCGCAGACTTACTTCAATATATTTTTGGAGGATAGCTGTCATTTATAACTCTGCAGGTTTGTGAAGTACAGTGCCCCTGAGCTCCTTTCTTCAACTTGCTTTCTTGTGAGCTGGGCACAAAACCGCAGGATTGCTTCAGGCCCTAATCTGTTTCCAGCAGGGCACACTGAGCCTTTGTTTAATTAATCTTCTTGGTGGGCAATGAGCGTTACATTTGCCCGTGCAGACACCTACAGCTAGTCTCTCATTGGTTCTCCCTATTCCTGTTCATCTTGCACAGAAATTGCAAGCTGTGCCAAACAGGAGGTTAAAGGCACTGACTCTCCAAGCGGGGAGAGTGTTAGTAAAGCATCTGGAATGGTGAACCCGAGGACCTGGAAACGAAAACTGAGATGCATTTTAAATCATTTCCCAATCACACGGTGGACGATACTCTGGGTTTCCCATGCATGTTTTAGCTGGAGGAAGAATCCCTTGAACCTGGAGAGTTGGGACCCATGGAATGGGTACCATGCAGTATGACTTCAAAGGGTCTGCATTTGCTCACCGAAACTCACCAGTGCTATCAGCCTGAAGTGTCCAGCCTTATGTCTCAACCAGCTCTGGGTGTAGATGTGGTCAATCCCGGTTGCATCACATGACCTGAATGAATTATTTAAGAATTGCTCTCTATTTCACTGTCTTTGTGTTTTGTTTTCGAAATTTATTTTGATAATGGGATTTATCGGATTTTCACTGCTGCGTTTCGGCCACTGTACACACGCTTGATTCTCTTACGGAGACATATATATCCATGGGTTTTAAGATTCTTCCTAGTCAGGTATATTCCTAGGCGTTGAATATGTGGTGTTGGGTCCATTTCGTTGAGCAAGGAGTAGGTCTTGTCTATTACATATTTGGCTTATGGTAAGTTATCTGTGCTAATTTCAGTCTCTGGTTTTATGCAGCCCCCCAAGGCACCTTTCCCCATAAGCAAGCACTAGTTGGTTTTCTAAATTTGAGACCCTGTTCTGTTTTGTAATTCAGTTCATGTGTAGTCAAGTTTACATTCCGTGTATTAGTGATATCTTATGATGTTTCTTTTTCTGTGTGACGTAGTTCACGTAGAATCACCGTACCTGCATCCACTCACTATGCCGCTACGGGCCTGATGACACAGATTTCATTGCTGAGTGATATTGCATTGTACGTACGTGCCACAACTTCTTTATCCATTTTTTGCTTTCTGGGATATTTACCTGATACTGTAGACGAGCTTCTTGTGAACACAGCCGTCCCAAATATTGGGGTGGCTGTCTGTTTTTGATTTTAATTTCCGTAAGCTATAGGACCATAAGTGGAAGTGCCATAGGCTGTGTTGCTTTGTTTCTTACGTGTTTCAGGAAACACCATACACTTCTCCAGGGTGGCTGCTGGCAATTTACATCCTGCCAATCAGCATAACAAGGCTCCCTGTTCTCCATATCCTGTCCTACCTTTCTGGATTTTACACTTTTTTCAGATGGCCCTTTTGCCCGGGGGGGGGGGCATTGAGATTTCATTGTAGTGCAGATTTCTTTTACAGGCTTGCTTGGTTGGCCAAAAAGGGCGTATGCGTTTTTTCCTGAATATATTCAGGAAAAAACGCATACGCCCTTTTTGGCCAAGTGCATCATTGTCGACGTTGTGCCTCTTTTCCTATGCTTTCAGGGCAATTCCAGTCTACCCCCTGCAATCGTTTTCCTGAAATTCAGCCCCGCTTTCAAGTCCCCTTCGCAGACTTACTTCAATATATTTTTGGAGGATAGCTGTAATTTATATCTCTGCAGGTTTGTGAAGTACAGTGCCCCTGAGCTCCTTTCTTCAACTCGCTTTCTTGTGAGCTGGGCACAAAACCGCAGGATTGCTTCAGGCCCTAATCTGTTTCCAGCAGGGCACACTGAGCCTTTGTTTAATTAATCTTCCTGGTGGGCAATGAGCGTTACATTTGCCCGTGCAGACACCTACAGCTAGTCTCTCATTGGTTCTCCCTATTCCTGTTCATCTTGCACAGAAATTGCAAGCTGTGCCAAACAGGAGGTTAAAGGCACTGACTCTCCAAGCGGGGAGAGTGTTAGTAAAGCATCTGGAATGGTGAACCCGAGGACCAGGATACGAAAACTGAGATGCATTTTAAATCGTTTCCCAATCACACGGTGGACGATACTCTGGGTTTCCCATGCATGTTTTAGCTGGAGGAAGAATGCCTTGAACCTGGAGAGTTGGGACCCATGGAATGGGTACCATGCAGTATGACTTCAAAGGGTCTGCATTTGCTCACCGAAACTCACCAGTGCTATCAGCCAGAAGTGTCCAGCCTTATGTCTCAACCAGCTCTGGGTGTAGATGTGGTCAATCCCGGTTGCATCACATGCCCTGAGTGAATTATTTAAGAATTGCTCTCTATTTCACTGTCTTTGTGTTTTGTTTTCGAAATTTATTTTGATAATGGGATTTATCGGATTTTCACTGCTGCATTTCCGCCGCTGTACACACGCTTGACTCTCTTACGGAGACATATATATCCATGGGTTTTAAGATTCTTCCTAGTCAGGTATATTCCTAGGCGTTGAATATGTGGTGTTGAGTCCATTTCGTTGAGCAAGGAGTAGGTCTTGTCTATTACATATTTGGCTTATGGAATGTTATCTGTGCTAATTTCAGTCTCTGGTTTTATGCAGCACCCCAAGGCACCTTTCCCCATAAACAAGCACTAGTTGGTTTTCTAAATTTGAGACCCTGTTCTGTTTTGTAATTCAGTTCATGTGTAGTGAAGTTTACATTCCGGGTATTAGTGATATCTTATGATGTTTCTTTTTCTGTGTGACGTAGTTCACGTAGAATCACCGCACCTGCATCCACTTACTATGCCGCTACGGGCCTGATGACACAGATTTCATTGCTGAGTGATATTGCATTGCACGTACGTGCCACAACTTTTTTATCCATTTTTTGCTTTCTGGGATATTTACCTGATACTGTAGACGAGCTTCTTGTGAACACAGCCGTCCCAAATATTGGGGTGGCTGTCTGTTTTTGATTTTAATTTCTGTAAGCTATAGGACCATAAGTGGAAGTGCCATAGGCTGTGTTGCTTTGTTTCTTACGTGTTTCAGGAAACACCATACACTTCTCCAGGGTGGCTGCTGGCAATTTACATCCTGCCAATCAGCATAACAAGGCTCCCTGTTCTCCATATCCTGTCCTACCTTTCTGGATTTTACACTTTTTTCAGATGGCCCTTTTGCCCGGGGGGGGCAGTGAGATTTCATTGTAGTGCAGATTTCCTTTACAGGCTTGCTTGGTTGGCCAAAAAGGGCGTATGCGTTTTTTCCTGAATATATTCAGGAAAAAACGCATACGCCCTTTTTGGCCAAGTGCATCATTGTCGACGTTGTGCCTCTTTTCCTATGCTTTCAGGGCAATTCCAGTCTACCCCCTGCAATCGTTTTCCTGAAATTCAGCCCCGCTTTCAAGTCCCCTTCGCAGGCTTACTTCAATATATTTTTGGAGGATAGCTGTCATTTATAACTCTGCAGGTTTGTGAAGTACAGTGCCCCTGAGCTCCTTTCTTCAACTCGCTTTCTTGTGAGCTGGGCACAAAACCGCAGGATTGCTTCAGGCCCTAATCTGTTTCCAGCAGGGCACACTGAGCCTTTGTTTAATTCCTCTTCCTGGTGGGCAATGAGCGTTACATTTGCCCGTGCAGACACCTACAGCTAGTCTCTCATTGGTTCTCCCTATTCCTGTTCATCTTGCACAGAAATTGCAAGCTGTGCCAAACAGGAGGTTAAAGGCACTGACTCTCCAAGCGGGGAGAGTGTTAGTAAAGCATCTGGAATGGTGAACCCGAGGACCAGGAAACGAAAACTGAGATGCATTTTAAATCATTTCCCAATCACACGGTGGACGATACTCTGGGTTTCCCATGCATGTTTTAGCTGGAGGAAGAATCCCTTGAACCTGGAGAGTTGGGACCCATGGAATGGGTACCATGCAGTATGACTTCAAAGGGTCTGCATTTGCTCACCGAAACTCACCAATGCTATCAGCCTGAAGTGTCCAGCCTTATGTCTCAACCAGCTCTGGGTGTAGATGTGGTCAATCCCGGTTGCATCACATGCCCTGAGTGAATTAGTTAAGAATTGCTCTCTATTTCACTGTCTTTGTGTTTTGTTTTCGAAATTTATTTTGATAATGGGATTTATCGGATTTTCACTGCTGCGTTTCGGCCGCTGTACACACGCTTGATTCTCTTACGGAGACATATATATCCATGGGTTTTAAGATTCTTCCTAGTCAGGTATATTCCTAGGCGTTGAATATGTGGTGTTGGGTCCATTTCGTTGAGCAAGGAGTAGGTCTTGTCTATTACATATTTGGCTTATGGAAAGTTATCTGTGCTAATTTCAGTCTCTGGTTTTATGCAGCACCCCAAGGCACCTTTCCCCATAAGCAAGCACTAGTTGGTTTTCTAAATTTGAGACCCTGTTCTTTTTTGTAATTCAGTTCATGTGTAGTCAAGTTTACATTCCGTGTATTAGTGATATCTTATGATGTTTCTTTTTCTGTGTGACGTAGTTCACGTAGAATCACCGTACCTGCATCCACTCACTATGCCGCTACGGGCCTGATGACACAGATTTCATTGCTGAGTGATATTGCATTGTACATACGTGCCACAACTTCTTTATCCATTTTTTGCTTTCTGGGATATTTACCTGATACTGTAGACGAGCTTCTTGTGAACACAGCCGTCCCAAATATTGGGGTGGCTGTCTGTTTTTGATTTTAATTTCCGTAAGCTATAGGACCATAAGTGGAAGTGCCATAGGCTGTGTTGCTTTGTTTCTTACGTGTTTCAAGAAACACCATACACTTCTCCAGGGTGGCTGCTGGCAATTTACATCCTGCCAATCAGCATAACAAGGCTCCCTGTTCTCCATATCCTGTCCTACCTTTCTGGATTTTACACTTTTTTCAGATGGCCCTTTTGCCCGGGGAGGGGCAGTGAGATTTCATTGTAGTGCAGATTTCCTTTACAGGCTTGCTTGGTTGGCCAAAAAGGGCGTATGCGTTTTTTCCTGAATATATTCAGGAAAAAACGCATACGCCCTTTTTGGCCAAGTGCATCATTGTCAACGTTCTGCCTCTTTTCCTATGCTTTCAGGGCAATTCCAGTCTACCCCCTGCAATCGTTTTCCTGAAATTCAGCCCCGCTTTCAAGTCCCCTTCGCAGACTTACTTCAATATATTTTTGGAGGATAGCTGTCATTTATAACTCTGCAGGTTTGTGAAGTACAGTGCCCCTGAGCTCCTTTCTTCAACTCGCTTTCTTGTCAGCTGGGCACAAAACCGCAGGATTGCTTCAGGCCCTAATCTTTTTCCAGCAAGGCATACTGAGCCTTTGTTTAATTCCTCTTCCTGGTGGGCAATGAGCGTTACATTTGCCCGTGCAGACACCTACAGCTAGTCTCTCATTGGTTCTCCCTATTCCTGTTCATCTTGCACAGAAATTGCAAGCTGTGCCAAACAGGAGGTTAAAGGCACTGACTCTCCAAGCGGGGAGAGTGTTAGTAAAGCATCTGGAATGGTGAACCCGAGGACCAGGAAACGAAAACTGAGATGCATTTTAAATCATTTCCCAATCACACGGTGGACGATACTCTGGGTTTCCCATGCATGTTTTAGCTGGAGGAAGAATGCCTTGAACCTGGAGAGTTGGGACCCATGGAATGGGTACCATGCAGTATGACTTCAAAGGGTCTGCATTTGCTCACCGAAACTCACCAATGCTATCAGCCTGAAGTGTCCAGCCTTATGTCTCAACCAGCTCTGGGTGTAGATGTGGTCAATCCCGGTTGCATCATATGCCCTGAGTGAATTATTTAAGAATTGCTCTCTATTTCACTGTCTTTGTGTTTTGTTTTCGAAATTTATTTTGATAATGGGATTTATCGGATTTTCACTGCTGCGTTTCGGCCGCTGTACACACGCTTGATTCTCTTACGGAGACATATATATCCATGGGTTTTAAGATTCTTCCTAGTCAGGTATATTCCCAGGCGTTGAATATGTGGTGTTGGGTCCATTTCGTTGAGCAAGGAGTAGGTCTTGTCTATTACATATTTGGCTTATGGAATGTTATCTGTGCTAATTTCAGTCTCTGGTTTTATGCAGCACCCCAAGGCACCTTTCCCCATAAGCAAGCACTAGTTGGTTTTCTAAATTTGAGACCCTGTTCTGTTTTGTAATTCAGTTCATGTGTAGTCAAGTTTACATTCCGTGTATTAGTGATATCTTATGATGTTTCTTTTTCTGTGTGACGTAGTTCACGTAGAATCACCGTACCTGCATCCACTTACTATGCTGCTACGGGCCTGATGACACAGAATTCATTGCTGAGTGATATTGCATTGCACGTACGTGCCACAACTTCTTTATCCATTTTTTGCTTTCTGGGATATTTACCTGATACTGTAGACGAGATTCTTGTGAACAGAGCCGTCCCAAATATTGGGGTGGCTGTCTGTTTTTGATTTTAATTTCCGTAAGCTATGGGACCATAATTGGAAGTGCCATAGGCTGTGTTGCTTTGTTTCTTACGTGTTTCAGGAAACACCATACACTTCTCCAGGGTGGCTGCTGGCAATTTACATCCTGCCAATCAGCATAACAAGGCTCCCTGTTCTCCATATCCTGTCCTACCTTTCTGGATTTTACACTTTTTTCAGATGGCCCTTTTGCCCGGGGGGGCAGTGAGATTTCATTGTAGTGCAGATTTCCTTTACAGGCTTGCTTGGTGGGCCAAAAAGGGCGTATGCGTTTTTTCCTGAATATATTCAGGAAAAAACGCATACGCCCTTTTTGGCCAAGTGCATCATTGTCGACGTTGTGCCTCTTTTCCTATGCTTTCAGGGCAATTCCAGTCTATCCCCTGCAATCGTTTTCCTGAAATTCAGCCCCGCTTTCAAGTCCCCTTCGCAGGCTTACTTCAATATATTTTTGGAGGATAGCTGTCATTTATGACTCTGCAGGTTTGTGAAGTACAGTGCCCCTGAGCTCCTTTCTTCAACTCGCTTTCTTGTGAGCTGGGCACAAAACCGCATGATTGCTTCAGGCCCTAATCTGTTTCCAGCAGGGCACACTGAGCCTTTGTTTAATTCCTCTTCCTGGTGGGCAATGAGCCTTACATTTGCCCGTGCAGACACCTGCAGCTAGTCTCTCATTGGTTCTCCCTATTCCTGTTCATCTTGCACAGAAATTGCAAGCTGTGCGAAACAGGAGGTTAAATGCACTGACTCTCCAAGCGGGGAGAGTGTTAGAAAAGCATCTGGAATGGTGAACCCGAGGACCAGGATACGAAAACTGAGATGCATTTTAAATCGTTTCCCAATCACATGGTGGACGATACTCTGGGTTTCCCATGCATGTTTTAGCTGGAGGAAGAATCCCTTGAACCTGGAGAGTTGGGACCCATGGAATGGGTCCATGCAGTATGACTTCAAAGGGTCTGCATTTGCTCACCGAAACAAACCAGTGCTATCAGCCTGAAGTGTCCAGCCTTATGTCTCAACCAGCTCTGGGTGTAGATGTGGTAATCCCGGTTGCATCACATGCCCTGAGTGAATTATTTAAGAATTGCTCTCTATTTCACTGTCTTTGTGTTTTGTTTTCGAAATTTATTTTGATAATTGGGTTTATCGGATTTTCACTGCTGCATTTCCGCCGCTGTACACACGCTTGATTCTCTTATGGAGACATATATATCCATGGGTTTTAAGATTCTTCCTAGTCAGGTATATTCCTAGGCGTTGAATATGTGGTGTTGAGTCCATTTCGTTGAGCAAGGAGTAGGTCTTGTCTATTACATATTTGGCTTATGGAATGTTATCTGTGCTAATTTCAGTCTCTGGTTTTATGCAGCACCCCAACGCACCTTTCCCCATAAGCAAGCACTAGTTGGTTTTCTAAATTTGAGACCCTGTTCTGTTTTGTAATTCAGTTCATGTGTAGTCAAGTTTACATTCCGTGTATTAGTGATATCTTATGATGTTTCTTTTTCTGTGTGACGTAGTTCACGTAGAATCACCGTACCTGCATCCACTTACTATGCTGCTACGGGCCTGATGACACAGAATTCATTGCTGAGTGATATTGCATTGCACGTACGTGCCACAACTTCTTTATCCATTTTTTGCTTTCTGGGATATTTACCTGATACTGTAGACGAGATTCTTGTGAACAGAGCCGTCCCAAATATTGGGGTGGCTGTCTGTTTTTGATTTTAATTTCCGTAAGCTATGGGACCATAAGTGGAAGTGCCATAGGCTGTGTTGCTTTGTTTCTTACGTGTTTCAGGAAACACCATACACTTCTCCAGGGTGGCTGCTGGCAATTTACATCCTGCCAATCAGCATAACAAGGCTCCCTGTTCTCCATATCCTGTCCTACCTTTCTGGATTTTACACTTTTTTCAGATGGCCCTTTTGCCCGTGGGGGCAGTGAGATTTCATTGTAGTGCAGATTTCCTTTACAGGCTTGCTTGGTTGGCCAAAAAGGGCGTATGCGTTTTTTCCTGAATATATTCAGGAAAAAACGCATACGCCCTTTTTGGCCAAGTGCATCATTGTCAACGTTCTGCCTCTTTTCCTATGCTTTCAGGGCAATTCCAGTCTACCCCCTGCAATCGTTTTCCTGAAATTCAGCCCCGCTTTCAAGTCCCCTTCGCAGGCTTACTTCAATATATTTTTGGAGGATAGCTGTCATTTATAACTCTGCAGGTTTGTGAAGTACAGTGCCCCTGAGCTCCTTTCTTCAACTCGCTTTCTTGTGAGCTGGGCACAAAACCGCAGGATTGCTTCAGGCCCTAATCTGTTTCCAGCAGGGCACACTGAGCCTTTGTTTAATTCCTCTTCCTGGTGGGCAATGAGCGTTACATTTGCCCGTGCAGACACCTACAGCTAGTCTCTCATTGGTTCTCCCTATTCCTGTTCATCTTGCACAGAAATTGCAAGCTGTGCCAAACAGGAGGTTAAAGGCACTGACTCTCCAAGCGGGGAGAGTGTTAGTAAAGCATCTGGAATGGTGAACCCGAGGACCAGGAAACGAAAACTGAGATGCATTTTAAATCATTTCCCAATCACACGGTGGACGATACTCTGGGTTTCCCATGCATGTTTTAGCTGGAGGAAGAATCCCTTGAACCTGGTGAGTTGGGACCCATGGAATGGGTACCATGCAGTATGACGTCAAAGGGTCTGCATTTGCTCACCGAAACTCACCAATGCTATCAGCCTGAAGTGTCCAGCCTTATGTCTCAACCAGCTCTGGGTGTAGATGTGGTCAATCCCGGTTGCATCACATGCCCTGAGTGAATTATTTAAGAATTGCTCTCTATTTCACTGTCTTTGTGTTTTGTTTTCGAAATTTATTTTGATAATTGGGTTTATCGGATTTTCACTGCTGCCTTTCCGGCGCTGTACACACGCTGGATTCTCTTACGGAGACATATATATCCATGGGTTTTAAGATTCTTCCTAGTCAGGTATATTCTTAGGCGTTGAATATGTGGTGTTGAGTCCATTTCGTTGAGCAAGGAGTAGGTCTTGTCTATTACATATTTGGCTTATGGAATGTTATCTGTGCTAATTTCAGTCTCTGGTTTTATGCAGCACCCCAACGCACCTTTCCCCATAAGCAAGCACTAGTTGGTTTTCTAAATTTGAGACCCTGTTCTTTTTTGTAATTCAGTTCATGTGTAGTCAAGTTTACATTCCGTGTATTAGTGATATCTTATGATGTTTCCTTTTCTGTGTGACGTAGTTCACGTAGAATCACCGTACCTGCATCCACTTACTATGCCGCTACGGGCCTGATGACACAGATTTCATTGCTGAGTGATATTGCATTGCACGTACATGCCACAACTTCTTTATCCATTTTTTGCTTTCTGGGATATTTACCTGATACTGTAGACGAGCTTCTTGTGAACACAGCCGTCCCAAATATTGGGGTGGCTGTCTGTTTTTGATTTTAATTTCCGTAAGCTATAGGACCATAAGTGGAAGTGCCATAGGCTGTGTTGCTTTGTTTCTTACGTGTTTCAGGAAACACCATACACTAATCCAGGGTGGCTGCTGGCAATTTACATCCTGCCAATCAGCATAACAAGGCTCCCTGTTCTCCATATCCTGTCCTCCCTTTCTGGATTTTACACTTTTTTCAGATGGCCCTTTTGCCCGGGGGGGCAGTGAGATTTCATTGTAGTGCAGATTTCCTTTACAGGCTTGCTTGGTTGGCCAAAAAGGGCGTATGCGTTTTTTCCTGAATATATTCAGGAAAAAACGCATACGCCCTTTTTGGCCAAGTGCATCATTGTCGACGTTGTGCCTCTTTTCCTATGCTTTCAGGGCAATTCCAGTCTCCCCCCTGCAATCGTTTTCCTGAAATTCAGCCCCGCTTTCAAGTCCCCTTCGCAGGCTTACTTCAATATATTTTTGGAGGATAGCTGTCATTTATAACTCTGCAGGTTTGTGAAGTACAGTGCCCCTGAGCTCCTTTCTTCAACTCGCTTTCTTGTGAGCTGGGCACAAAACCGCAGGATTGCTTCAGGCCCTAATCTGTTTCCAGCAGGGCACACTGAGCTTTTGTTTAATTCCTCTTCCTGGTGGGCAATGAGCGTTACATTTGCCCGTGCAGACACCTACAGCTAGTCTCTCATTGGTTCTCCCTATTCCTGTTCATCTTGCACAGAAATGGCAAGCTGTGCCAAACAGGAGGTTAAAGGCACTGACTCTCCAAGCGGGGAGAGTGTTAGTAAAGCATCTGGAATGGTGAACCCGAGGACCAGGAAACGAAAACTGAGATGCATTTAAAATCGTTTCCCAATCACACAGTGGACGATACTCTGGGTTTCCCATGCATGTTTTAGCTGGAGGAAGAATCCCTTGAACCTGGAGAGTTGGGACCCATGGAATGGGTACCATGCAGTATGACTTCAAAGGGTCTGCATTTGCTCACCGAAACTCACCAATGCTATCAGCCTGAAGTGTCCAGCCTTATGTCTCAACCAGCTCTGGGTGTAGATGTGGTCAATCCCGGTTGCATCACATGCCCTGAGTGAATTATTTAAGAATTGCTCTCTATTTCACTGTCTTTGTGTTTTGTTTTCGAAATTTATTTTGATAATGGGATTTATCGGATTTTCACTGCTGCATTTCCGCCGCTGTACACACGCTTGATTCTCTTACGGAGACATATATATCCATGGGTTTTAAGATTCTTCCTAGTCAGGTATATTCCTAGGCGTTGAATATGTGGTGTTGAGTCCATTTCGTTGAGCAAGGAGTAGGTCTTGTCTATTACATATTTGGCTTATGGAATGTTATCTGTGCTAATTTCAGTCTCTGGTTTTATGCAGCACCCCAACGCACCTTTCCCCATAAGCAAGCACTAGTTGGTTTTCTAAATTTGAGACCCTGTTCTTTTTTGTAATTCAGTTCATGTGTAGTCAAGTTTACATTCCGTGTATTAGTGATATCTTATGATGTTTCCTTTTCTGTGTGACGTAGTTCACGTAGAATCACCGTACCTGCATCCACTTACTATGCCGCTACGGGCCTGATGACACAGATTTCATTGCTGAGTGATATTGCATTGCACGTACGTGCCACAACTTCTTTATCCATTTTTTGCTTTCTGGGATATTTACCTGATACTGTAGACGAGATTCTTGTGAATAGAGCCGTCCCAAATATTGGGGTGGCTGTCTGTTTTTGATTTTAATTTCCGTAAGCTATAGGGCCATAAGTGGAAGTGCCATAGGCTGTGTTGCTTTGTTTCTTACGTGTTTCAGGAAACACCATACACTTCTCCAGGGTGGCTGCTGGCAATTTACATACTGCCAATCAGCATAACAAGGCTCCCTGTTCTCCATATCCTGTCCTACCTTTCTGGATTTTACACTTTTTTCAGATGGCCCTTTTGCCCGGGGGGGCAGTGAGATTTCATTGTAGTGCAGATTTCCTTTACAGGCTTGCTTGCTTGGCCAAAAAGGGCGTATGCGTTTTTTCCTGAATATATTCAGGAAAAAACGCATACGCCCTTTTTGGCCAAGTGCATCATTGTCGACGTTGTGCCTCTTTTCCTATGCTTTCAGGGCAATTCCAGTCTACCCCCTGCAATCGTTTTCCTGAAATTCAGCCCCGCTTTCAAGTCCCCTTCGCAGGCTTACTTCAATATATTTTTGGAGGATAGCTGTCATTTATAACTCTGCAGGTTTGTGAAGTACAGTGCCCCTGAGCTCCTTTCTTCAACTCGCTTTCTTGTGAGCTGGGCACAAAACCGCAGGATTGCTTCAGGCCCTAATCTGTTTCCAGCAGGGCACACTGAGCCTTTGTTTAATTCCTCTTCCTGGTGGGCAATGAGCGTTACATTTGCCCGTGCAGACACCTACAGCTAGTCTCTCATTGGTTCTCCCTATTCCTGTTCATCTTGCACAGAAATTGCAAGCTGTGCCAAACAGGAGGTTAAAGGCACTGACTCTCCAAGCGGGGAGAGTGTTAGTAAAGCATCTGGAATGGTGAACCCGAGGACCAGGAAACGAAAACTGAGATGCATTTTAAATCATTTCCCAATCACACGGTGGACGATACTCTGGGTTTCCCATGCATGTTTTAGCTGGAGGAAGAATCCCTTGAACCTGGAGAGTTGGGACCCATGGAATGGGTACCATGCAGTATGACTTCAAAGGGTCTGCATTTGCTCACCGAAACTCACCAATGCTATCAGCCTGAAGTGTCCAGCCTTATGTCTCAACCAGCTCTGGGTGTAGATGTGGTCAATCCCGGTTGCATCACATGCCCTGAGTGAATTATTTAAGAATTGCTCTCTATTTCACTGTCTTTGTGTTTTGTTTTCGAAATTTATTTTGATAATGGGATTTATCGGATTTTCACTGCTGCATTTCCGCCGCTGTACACACGCTTGATTCTCTTATGGAGACATATATATCCATGGGTTTTAAGATTCTTCCTAGTCAGGTATATTCCTAGGCGTTGAATATGTGGTGTTGAGTCCATTTCGTTGAGCAAGGAGTAGGTCTTGTCTATTACATATTTGGCTTATGGAATGTTATCTGTGCTAATTTCAGTCTCTGGTTTTATGCAGCACCCCAACGCACCTTTCCCCATAAGCAAGCACGAGTTGGTTTTCTAAATTTGAGACCCTGTTCTGTTTTGTAATTCAGTTCATGTGTAGTGAAGTTTACATTCCGTGTATTAGTGATATCTTATGATGTTTCTTTTTCTGTGTGACGTAGTTCACGTAGAATCACCGTACCTGCATCCACTTACTATGCTGCTACGGGCCTGATGACACAGATTACATTGCTGAGTGATATTGCATTGCACGTACGTGCCACAACTTCTTTATCCATTTTTTGCTTTCTGGGATATTTACCTGATACTGTAGACGAGATTCTTGTGAACACAGCCGTCCCAAATATTGGGGTGGCTGTCTGTTTTTGATTTTAATTTCCGTAAGCTATAGGACCATAAGTGGAAGTGCCATAGGCTGTGTTGCTTTGTTTCTTACGTGTTTCAGGAAACACCATACACTTCTCCAGGGTGGCTGCTGGCAATTTACATACTGCCAATCAGCATAACAAGGCTCCCTGTTTTCCATATCCTGTCCTACCTTTCTGGATTTTACACTTTTTTCAGATGGCCCTTTTGCCCGGGGGGGCAGTGAGATATCATTGTAGTGCAGATTTCCTTTACAGGCTTGCTTGGTTGGCCAAAAAGGGCGTATGCGTTTTTTCCTGAATATATTCAGGAAAAAACGCATACGCCCTTTTTGGCCAAGTGCATCATTGTCAACGTTCTGCCTCTTTTCCTATGCTTTCAGGGCAATTCCAGTCTACCCCCTGCAATCGTTTTCCTGAAATTCAGCCCCGCTTTCAAGTCCCCTTCGCAGGCTTACTTCAATATATTTTTGGAGGATAGCTGTCATTTATAACTCTGCAGGTTTGTGAAGTACAGTGCCCCTGAGCTCCTTTCTTCAACTCGCTTTCTTGTGAGCTGGGCACAAAACCGCAGGATTGCTTCAGGCCCTAATCTGTTTCCAGCAGGGCACACTGAGCCTTTGTTTAATTCCTCTTCCTGGTGGGCAATGAGCGTTACATTTGCCCGTGCAGACACCTACAGCTAGTCTCTCATTGGTTCTCCCTATTCCTGTTCATCTTGCACAGAAATTGCAAGCTGTGCCAAACAGGAGGTTAAAGGCACTGACTCTCCAAGCGGGGAGAGTGTTAGTAAAGCATCTGGAATGGTGAACCCGAGGACCAGGAAACGAAAACTGAGATGCATTTTAAATCATTTCCCAATCACACGGTGGACGATACTCTGGGTTTCCCATGCATGTTTTAGCTGGAGGAAGAATCCCTTGAACCTGGAGAGTTGGGACCCATGGAATGGGTACCATGCAGTATGACTTCAAAGGGTCTGCATTTGCTCACCGAAACTCACCAATGCTATCAGCCTGAAGTGTCCAGCCTTATGTCTCAACCAGCTCTGGGTGTAGATGTGGTCAATCCCGGTTGCATCACATGCCCTGAGTGAATTATTTAAGAATTGCTCTCTATTTCACTGTCTTTGTGTTTTGTTTTCGAAATTTATTTTGATAATTGGGTTTATCGGATTTTCACTGCTGCATTTCCGCCTCTGTACACACGCTTGATTCTCTTACGGAGACATATATATCCATGGGTTTTAACATTCTTCCTAGTCAGGTATATTCCTAGGCGTTGAATATGTGGTGTTGAGTCCATTTCGTTGAGCAAGGAGTAGGTCTTGTCTATTACATATTTGGCTTATGGAATGTTATCTGTGCTAATTTCAGTCTCTGGTTTTATGCAGCACCCCAACGCACCTTTCCCCATAAGCAAGCACTAGTTGGTTTTCTAAATTTGAGACCCTGTTCTGTTTTGTAATTCAGTTCATGTGTAGTCAAGTTTACATTCCGTGTATTAGTGATATCTTATGATGTTTCTTTTTCTGTGTGACGTAGTTCACGTAGAATCACCGTACCTGCATCCACTTACTATGCCGCTACGGGCCTGATGACACAGATTTCATTGCTGAGTGATATTGCATTGCACGTACATGCCACAACTTCTTTATCCATTTTTTGCTTTCAGGGATATTTACCTGATACTGTAGACGAGCTTCTTGTGAACACAGCCGTCCCAAATATTGGGGTGGCTGTCTGTTTTTGATTTTAATTTCCGTAAGCTATAGGACCATAAGTGGAAGTGCCATAGGCTGTGTTGCTTTGTTTCTTACGTGTTTCAGGAAACACCATACACTTCTCCAGGGTGGCTGCTGGCAATTTACATCCTGCCAATCAGCATAACAAGGCTCCCTGTTCTCCATATCCTGTCCTCCCTTTCTGGATTTTACACTTTTTCAGATGGCCCTTTTGCCCGGGGGGGCAGTGAGATTTCATTGTAGTGCAGATTTCCTTTACAGGCTTGCTTGGTTGGCCAAAAAGAGCGTATGCGTTTTTTCCTGAATATATTCAGGAAAAAACGCATACGCCCTTTTTGGCCAAGTGCATCATTGTCGACGTTGTGCCTCTTTTCCTATGCTTTCAGGGCAATTCCAGTCTCCCCCCTGCAATCGTTTTCCTGAAATTCAGCCCCGCTTTCAAGTCCCCTTCGCAGGCTTACTTCAATATATTTTTGGAGGATAGCTGTCATTTATAACTCTGCAGGTTTGTGAAGTACAGTGCCCCTGAGCTCCTTTCTTCAACTCGCTTTCTTGTGAGCTGGGCACAAAACCGCAGGATTGCTTCAGGCCCTAATCTGTTTCCAGCAGGGCACACTGAGCCTTTGTTTAATTCCTCTTCCTGGTGGGCAATGAGCGTTACATTTGCCAGTGCAGACACCTACAGCTAGTCTCTCATTGGTTCTCCCTATTCCTGTTCATCTTGCACAGAAATGGCAAGCTGTGCGAAACAGGAGGTTAAAGGCACTGACTCTCCAAGCGGGGAGAGTGTTAGTAAAGCATCTGGAATGGTGAACCCGAGGACCAGGATACGAAAACTGAGATGCATTTTAAATCGTTTCCCAATCACACGGTGGACGATACTCTTGGTTTCCCATGCATGTTTTAGCTGGAGGAAGAATCCCTTAAACCTGGAGAGTTGGGACCCATGGAATGGCTCCATGCAGTATGACTTCAAAGGGTCTGCATTTGCTCACCGAAACTCACCAGTGCTATCAGCCTGAAGTGTCCAGCCTTATGTCTCAACCAGCTCTGGGTGTAGATGTGGTAATCCCGGTTGCATCACATGCCCTGAGTGAATTATTTAAGAATTGCTCTCTATTTCACTGTCTTTGTGTTTTGTTTTCCAAATTTATTTTAATAATGGGATTTATCGGATTTTCACTGCTGCGTTTCGGCCGCTGTACACACGCTTGATTCTCTTACGGAGACATATATATGCATGGGTTTTAAGATTCTTCCTAGTCAGGTATATTCCTAGGCGTTGAATATGTGGTGTTGAGTCCATTTCGTTGAGCAAGGAGTAGGTCTTGTCTATTACATATTTGGCTTATGGAAAGTTATCTGTGCCAATTTCAGTCTCTGGTTTTATGCAGCACCCCAACGCACCTTTCCCCATAAGCAAGCACTAGTTGGGTTTCTAAATTTGAGACCCTGTTCTGTTTTGTAATACAGTTTATGTGTAGTCAAGTTTACATTCCGTGTATTAGTGATATCTTATGATGTTTCTTTTTCTGTGTGACGTAGTTCACGTAGAATCACCGTACCTGCATCCACTCACTATGCCGCTACGGGCCTGATGACACAGATTTCATTGCTGAGTGATATTGCATTGTACGTACGTGCCACAACTTCTTTATCCATTTTTTGCTTTCTGGGATATTTACCTGATACTGTAGACGAGCTTCTTGTGAACACAGCCGTCCCAAATATTGGGGTGGCTGTCTGTTTTTGATTTTAATTTCCGTAAGCTATAGGACCATAAGTGGAAGTGCCATAGGCTGTGTTGCTTTGTTTCTTTGGAGTTTCAGGAAACACCATACACTTCTCCAGGGTGGCTGCTGGCAATTTACATCCTGCCAATCAGCATAACAAGGCTCCCTGTTCTCCATATCCTGTCCTACCTTTCTGGATTTTACACTTTTTTCAGATGGCCCTTTTGCCCGGGGGGGCAGTGAGATTTCATTGTAGTGCAGATTTCCTTTACAGGCTTCCTTGGTTGGCCAAAAAGGCGTATACGTTTTTACCTGAATATATTCAGGAAAAAACGCATACGCACTTTTTGGCCAAGTGCATCATTGTCGACGTTGTGCCTCTTTTCCTATGCTTTCAGGGCAATTCCAGTCTACCCCCTGCAATCGTTTTCCTGAAATTCAGCCACGCTTTCAAGTCCCCTTCGCAGGCTTACTTCAATATATTTTTGGAGGATAGCTGTCATTTATAACTCTGCAGGTTTGTGAAGTACAGTGCCCCTGAGCTCCTTTCTTCAACTCGCTTTCTTGTGAGCTGGGCACAAAACCGCAGGATTGCTTCAGGCCCTAATCTGTTTCCAGCAGGGCACACTGAGCCTTTGTTTAATTCCTCTTCCTGGTGGGCAATGAGCGTTACATTTGCCCGTGCAGACACCTACAGCTAGTCTCTCATTGGTTCTCCCTATTCCTGTTCATCTTGCACAGAAATTGCAAGCTGTGCGAAACAGGAGGTTAAAGGCACTGACTCTCCAAGCGGGGAGAGTGTTAGTAAAGCATCTGGAATGGTGACCCCGAGGACCAGGATACGAAAACTGAGATGCATTTTAAATCATTTCCCAATCACACGGTGGACGATACTCTTGGTTTCCCATGCATGTTTTAGCTGGAGGAAGAATCCCTTGAACCTGGAAAGTTGGGACCCATGGAATGGGTACCATGCAGTATGACTTCAAAGGGTCTGCATTTGCTCACCGAAACTCACCAGTGCTATCAGCCTGAAGTGTCCAGCCTTATGTCTCAACCAGCTCTGGGTGTAGATGTGGTCAATCCCGGTTGCATCACATGCCCTGAGTGAATTATTTAAGAATTGCTCTCTATTTCACTGTCTTTGTGTTTTGTTTTCCAAATTTAGTTTAATAATGGGATTTATCGGATTTTCACTGCTGCCTTTCGGCCGCTGTACACACGCTTGATTCTCTTACGGAGACATATATATCCATGGGTTTTAAGATTCTTCCTAGTCAGGTATATTCCTAGGCGTTGAATATGTGGTGTTGGGTCCATTTCGTTGAGCAAGGAGTAGGTCTTGTCTATTACATATTTGGCTTATGGAATGTTATCTGTGCTAATTTCAGTCTCTGGTTTTATGCAGCACCCCAACGCACCTTTCCCCATAAGCAAGCACTTGTTGGTTTTCTAAATTTGAGACCCTGTTCTGTTTTGTAATTCAGTTCATGTGTAGTCAAGTTTACATTCCGTGTATTAGTGATATCTTATGATGTTTCTTTTTCTGTGTGACGTAGTTCACGTAGAATCACCGTACGTGCATCCACTCACTATGCCGCTACGGGCCTGATGACACAGATTTCATTGCTGAGTTATATTGCATTGCACGTACGTGCCACAACTTCTTTATCCATTTTTTGCTTTCTGGGATATTGACCTGATACTGTAGACGAGCTTCTTGTGAACACAGCCGTCCCAAATATTGGGGTGGCTGTCTGTTTTTGATTTTAATTTCCGTAAGCTATAGGACCATAAGTGGAAGTGCCATAGGCTGTGTTGCTTTGTTTATTACGTGTTTCAGGAAACACCATACACTTCTCCAGGGTGGCTGCTGGCAATTTACATCCTGCCAATCAGCATAACAAGGCTCCCTGTTCTCCATATCCTGTCCTACCTTTCTGGATTTTACACTTTTTTCAGATGGCCCTCTTGCCCGAGGGGCAGTGAGACTTCATTGTAGTGCAGATTTCCCTTACAGGCTTGCTTGGTTGGCCAAAAAGGGCGTATGCGTTTTTTCCTGAATATATTCAGGAAAAAACGCATACGCCCTTTTTGGCCAAGTGCATCATTGTCGACGTTGTGCCTCTTTTCCTATGCTTTCAGGGCAATTCCAGTCTACCCCCTGCAATCGTTTTCCTGAAATTCTGCCCGCTTTCAAGTCCCCTTCGCAGGCTTACTTCAATATACTTTTGGAAGATAGCTGTCATTTATAACTCTGTAGGTTTGTGAATTACAGTGCCCCTGAGCTCCTTTCTTCACCTCGCTTTCTTGTGAGCTGGGCACAAAACCGCAGGATTGCTTCAGGCCCTAATCTGTTTCCAGCAGGGCACACTGAGCCTTTGTTTAATTCCCCTTCCTGGTGGGCAAGGAGCGTTACATTTGCCCGTGCAGACACCTACAGCTAGTCTCTCATTGGTTCTCCCTATTCCTGTTCATCTTGCACAGAAATTGCAAGCTGTGCCAAAGAGGAGGTTAAAGGCACTGACTCTCCAAGCGGGGAGAGTGTTAGTAAAGCATCTGGAATGTTGAACCCGAGGACCAGGAAACGAAAACTGAGATGCATTTTAAATCGTTTCCCAATCACACGGTGGACGATACTCTGGGTTTCCCATGCATGTTTTAGCTGGAGGAAGAATCCCTTGAACCTGGAGAGTTGGGACCCATGGAATGGGTACCATGCAGTATGACTTCAAAGGGTCTGCATTTGCTCACCGAAACTCACCAATGCTATCAGCCTGAAGTGTCCAGCCTTATGTCTCAACCAGCTCTGGGTGTAGATGTGGTCAATCCCGGTTGCATCACATGCCCTGAGTGAATTATTTAAGAATTGCTCTCTATTTCACTGTCTTTGTGTTTTGTTTTCGAAATTTATTTTGATAATGGGATTTATCGGATTTTCACTGCTGCGTTTCGGCCGCTGTACACACGCTTGATTCTCTTATGGAGACATATATATCCATGGGTTTTAAGATTCTTCCTAGTCAGGTATATTCCTAGGCGTTGAATATGTGGTGTTGAGTCCATTTCGTTGAGCAAGGAGTAGGTCTTGTCTATTACATATTTGGCTTATGGAATGTTATCTGTGCCAATTTCAGTCTCCGGTTTTATGCAGCACCCCAAGGCACCTTTCCCCATAAGCAAGCACTAGTTGGTTTTCTAAATTTGAGATCCTGTTCTTTTTTGTAATTCAGTTCATGTGTAGTCAAGTTTACATTCCGTGTATTAGTGATATCTTATGATGTTTCTTTTTCTGTGTGACGTAGTTCACGTAGAATCACCGTACCTGCATCCACTTACTATGCCGCTACGGGCCTGATGACACAGATTTCATTGCTGAGTGATATTGCATTGCACGTACGTGCCACAACTTCTTTATCCATTTTTTGCTTTCTGGGATATTTACCTGATACTGTAGACGAGCTTCTTGTGAACACAGCCGTCCCAAATATTGGGGTGGCTGTCTGTTTTTGATTTTAATTTCCGTAAGCTATAGGACCATAAGTGGAAGTGCCATAGGCTGTGTTGCTTTGTTTCTTACGTGTTTCAGGAAACACCATACACTTCTCCAGGGTGGCTGCTGGCAATTTACATCCTGCCAATCAGCATAACAAGGCTCCCTGTTCTCCATATCCTGTCCTACCTTTCTGGATTTTACACTTTTTTCAGATGGCCCTTTTGCCCGGGGGGGGCAGTGAGATTTCATTGTAGTGCAGATTTCCTTTACAGGCTTGCTTGGCTGGCCAAAAAGGGCGTATGCGTTTTTTCCTGAATATATTCAAGAAAAAACGCATACGCCCTTTTTGGCCAAGTGCATCATTGTCGACGTTGTGCCTCTTTTCCTATGCTTTCAGGGCAATTCCAGTCTACCCCCTGCAATCGTTTTCCTGAAATTCAGCCCCGCTTTCAAGTCCCCTTCGCAGGCTTACTTCAATATATTTTTGGAGGATAGCTGTCATTTATAACTCTGCAGGTTTGTGAAGTACAGTGCCCCTGAGCTCCTTTCTTCAACTCGCTTTCTTGTGAGCTGGGCACAAAACCGCAGGATTGCTTCAGGCCCTAATCTGTTTCCAGCAGGGCACACTGAGCCTTTGTTTAATTCCTCTTCCTGGTGGGCAATGAGCGTTACATTTGCCCGTGCAGACACCTACAGCTAGTCTCTCATTGGATCTCCCTATTCCTGTTCATCTTGCACAGAAATTGCAAGCTGTGCCAAACAGGAGGTTAAAGGCACTGACTCTCCAAGCGGGGAGAGTGTTAGTAAAGCATCTGGAATGGTGAACCCGAGGACCAGGAAACGAAAACTGAGATGCATTTTAAATCATTTCCCAATCACACGGAGGACGATACTCTGGGTTTCCCATGCATGTTTTAGCTGGAGGAAGAATCCCTTGAACCTGGAGAGTTGGGACCCATGGAATGGGTACCATGCAGTATGACTTCAAAGGGTCTGCATTTGCTCACCGAAACTCACCAATGCTATCAGCCTGAAGTGTCCAGCCTTATGTCTCAACCAGCTCTGGGTGTAGATGTGGTCAATCCCGGTTGCATCACATGCCCTGAGTGAATTATTTAAGAATTGCTCTCTATTTCACTGTCTTTGTGTTTTGTTTTCGAAATTTATTTTGATAATGGGATTTATCGGATTTTCACTGCTGCGTTTCGGCCGCTGTACACACGCTTGATTCTCTTACGGAGACATATATATCCATGGGTTTTAAGATTATTCCTAGTCAGGTATATTCCCAGGCGTTGAATATGTGGTGTTGAGTCCATTTCGTTGAGCAAGGAGTAGGTCTTGTCTATTACATATTTGGCTTATGGAATGTTATCTGTGCTAATTTCAGTCTCTGGTTTTATGCAGCACCCCAAGGCACCTTTCCCCATAAGCAAGCACTAGTTGGTTTTCTAAATTTGAGACCCTGTTCTGTTTTGTAATTCAGTTCATGTGTAGTCAAGTTTACATTCCGTGTATTAGTGATATCTTATGATGTTTCTTTTTCTGTGTGACGTAGTTCACGTAGAATCACTGTACCTGCATTCACTCATTATGCCGCTACGGGCCTGATGACACAGATTTCATTGCTGAGTGATATTGCATTGTACGTACGTGCCACAACTTCTTTATCCATTTTTTGCTTTCTGGGATATTTACCGGATACTGTAGACGAGCTTCTTGGGAACACAGCCGTCCCAAATATTGGGGTGGCTGTCTGTTTTTGATTTTAATTTCCGTAAGCTATAGGACCATAAGTGGAAGTGCCATAGGCTCTGTTGCTTTGTTTCTTACGTGTTTCAGGAAACACCATACACTTCTCCAGGGTGGCTGCTGGCAATTTACATCCTGCCAATCAGCATAACAAGGCTCCCTGTTCTCCATATCCTGTCCTACCTTTCTGGATTTTACACTTTCTTCAGATGGCCCTCTTGCCCGAGGGGCAGTGAGACTTCATTGTAGTGCAGATTTCCCTTACAGGCTTGCTTAGTTGGCCAAAAAGGGCGTATGCGTTTTTTCCTGAATATATTCAGGAAAAAACGCATACGCCCTTTTTGGCCAAGTGCATCATTGTCGACGTTGTGCCTCTTTTCCTATGCTTTCAGGGCAATTCCAGTGTACCCCCTGCAATCGTTTTCCTGAAATTCTGCCCGCTTTCAAGTCCCCTTCGCAGGCTTACTTCAATATACTTTTGGAAGATAGCTGTATTTTATAACTCTGTAGGTTTGTGAATTACAGTGCCCCTGAGCTCCTTTCCTCACCTCGCTTTCTTGAGAGCTGGGCACAAAACCGCAGGATTGCTTCAGGCCCTAATCTGTTTCCAGCAGGGCACACTGAGCCTTTGTTTAATTCCCCTTCCTGGTGGGCAAGGAGCGTTACATTTGCCCGTGCAGACACCTACAGCTAGTCTCTCATTGGTTCTCCCTATTCCTGTTCCTCTTGCACAGAAATTGCAAGCTGTGCCAAAGAGGAGGTTAAAGGCACTGACTCTCCAAGCGGGGAGAGTGTTAGTAAAGCATCTGGAATGTTGAACCCGAGGACCAGGATACGAAAACTGAGATGCATTTTAAATCGTTTCCCAATCACACAGTGGACGATACTCTGGGTTTCCCATGCATGTTTTAGCTGGAGGAAGAATCCCTTGAACCTGGAGAGTTGGGACCCATGGAATGGGTACCATGCAGTATGACTTCAAAGGGTCTGCATTTGCTCACCGAAACTCACCAATGCTATCAGCCTGAAGTGTCCAGCCTTATGTCTCAACCAGCTCTGGGTGTAGATGTGGTCAATCCCGGTTGCATCACATGCCCTGAGTGAATTATTTAAGAATTGCTCTCTATTTCACTGTCTTTGTGTTTTGTTTTCGAAATTTACTTTGATAATGGGATTTATCGGATTTTCACTGCTGCGTTTCGGCCGCTGTACACACGCTTGATTCTCTTACGGAGACATATATATCCATGGGTTTTAAGATTCTTCCTAGTCAGGTATATTCCTAGGCGTTGAATATGTGGTGTTGAGTCCATTTCGTTGAGCAAGGAGTAGGTCTTGTCTATTACATATTTGGCTTATGGAATGTTATCTGTGCCAATTTCAGTCTCTGGTTTTATGCAGCACCCGAACGCACCTTTCCCCATAAGCAAGCACTAGTTGGTTTTCTAAATTTGAGACCCTGTTCTGTTTTGTAATTCAGTTCATGTGTAGTCAAGTTTACATTCCGTGTATTAGTGATATCTTATGATGTTTCTTTTTCTGTGTGACGTAGTTCACGTAGAATCACCGTACCTGCATCCACTCACTATGCCGCTACGGGCCTGATGACACAGATTTCATTGCTGAGTGATATTGCATTGTACGTACGTGCCACAACTTCTTTATCCATTTTTTGCTTTCTGGGATATTTACCTGATACTGTAGACGAGCTTCGGGTGAACACAGCCGTCCCAAATATTGGGGTGGCTGTCTGTTTTTGATTTTAATTTCCGTAAGCTATAGGACCATAAGTGGAAGTGCCATAGGCTGTGTTGCTTTGTTTCTTACGTGTTTCAGGAAACACCATACACTTCTCCAGGGTGGCTGCTGGCAATTTACATCCTGCCAATCAGCATAACAAGGCTCCCTGTTCTCCATATCCTGTCCTACCTTTCTGGATTTTACACTTTTTTCAGATGGCCCTTTTGCCCGGGAGGGCAGTGAGATTTCATTGTAGTGCAGATTTCCTTTACAGGCTTGCTTGGTTGGCCAAAAAGGGCGTATGCGTTTTTTCCTGAATATATTCAGGAAAAAACGCATACGCCCTTTTTGGCCAAGTGCATCATTGTCGACGTTGTGCCTCTTTTCCTATGCTTTCAGGGCAATTCCAGTCTACCCCCTGCAATCGTTTTCCTGAAATTCTGCCCCGCTTTCAAGTCCCCTTCGCAGGCTTACTTCAATATATTTTTGGAGGATAGCTGTCATTTATAACTCTGCAGGTTTGTGAAGTACAGTGCCCCTGAGCTCCTTTCTTCAACTCGCTTTCTTGTGAGCTGGGCACAAAACCGCAGGATTGCTTCAGGCCCTAATCTGTTTCCAGCAGGGCACACTGAGCCTTTGTTTAATTCCTCTTCCTGGTGGGCAATGAGCGTTACATTTGCCCGTGCAGACACCTACAGCTAGTCTCTCATTGGTTCTCCCTATTCCTGTTCATCTTGCACAGAAATGGCAAGCTGTGCCAAACAGGAGGTTAAAGGCACTGACTCTCCAAGCGGGGAGAGTGTTAGTAAAGCATCTGGAATGGTGAACCCGAGGACCAGGATACGAAAACTGAGATGCATTTTAAATCGTTTCCCAATCACACGGTGGACGATACTCTGGGTTTCCCATGCATGTTTTAGCTGGAGGAAGAATGCCTTGAACCTGGAGAGTTGGGACCCATGGAATGGGTACCATGCAGTATGACTTCAAAGGGTCTGCATTTGCTCACCGAAACTCACCAGTGCTATCAGCCAGAAGTGTCCAGCCTTATGTCTCAACCAGCTCTGGGTGTAGATGTGGTCAATCCCGGTTGCATCACATGCCCTGAGTGAATTATTTAAGAATTGCTCTCTATTTCACTGTCTTTGTGTTTTGTTTTCGAAATTTACTTTGATAATGGGATTTATCGGATTTTCACTGCTGCGTTTCGGCCGCTGTACACACGCTTGATTCTCTTACGGAGACATATATATCCATGGGTTTTAAGATTCTTCCTAGTCAGGTATATTCCTAGGCGTTGAATATGTGGTGTTGGGTCCATTTCGTTGAGCAAGGAGTAGGTCTTGTCTATTACATATTTGGCTTATGGAAAGTTATCTGTGCTAATTTCAGTCTCCGGTTTTATGCAGCACCCCAAGGCACCTTTCCCCATAAGCAAGCACTAGTTGGTTTTCTAAATTTGAGACACTGTTCTTTTTTGTAATTCAGTTCATGTGTAGTCAAGTTTACATTCCGTGTATTAGTGATATCTTATGATGTTTCTTTTTCTGTGTGACGTAGTTCACGTAGAATCACCGTACCTGCATCCACTTACTATGCCGCTACGGGCCTGATGACACAGATTTCATTGCTGAGTGATATTGCATTGCACGTACGTGCCACAACTTCTTTATCCATTTTTTGCTTTCTGGGATATTTACCTGATACTGTAGACGAGCTTCTTGTGAACACAGCCGTCCCAAATATTGGGGTGGCTGTCTGTTTTTGATTTTAATTTCCGTAAGCTATAGGACCATAAGTGGAAGTGCCATAGGCTGTGTTGCTTTGTTTCTTACGTGTTTCAGGAAACACCGTACACTTCTCCAGGGTGGCTGCTGGCAATTTACATCCTGCCAATCAGCATAACAAGGCTCCCTGTTCTCCATATCCTGTCCTACCTTTCTGGATTATACACTTTTTTCAGATGGCCCTTTTGCCCGGGGGGGCAGTGAGATTTCATTGTAGTGCAGATTTCCTTTACAGGCTTGCTTGGTTGGCCAAAAAGGGCGTATGCGTTTTTTCCTGAATATATTCAGGAAAAAACGCATACGCGCTTTTTGGCCAAGTGCATCATTGTCGACGTTGTGCCTCTTTTCCTATGCTTTCAGGGCAATTCCAGTCTACCCCCTGCAATCGTTTTCCTGAAATTCAGCCCCGCTTTCAAGTCCCCTTCGCAGGCTTACTTCAATATATTTTTGGAGGATAGCTGTCATTTATAACTCTGCAGGTTTGTGAAGTACAGTGCCCCTGAGCTCCTTTCTTCACCTCGCTTTCTTGTGAGCTGGGCACAAAACCGCAGGATTGCTTCAGGCCCTAATCTGTTTCCAGCAGGGCACACTGAGCCTTTGTTTAATTCCTCTTCCTGGTGGGCAATGAGCGTTACATTTGCCCGTGCAGACACCTACAGCTAGTCTCTCATTGGTTCTCCCTATTCCTGTTCATCTTGCACAGAAATTGCAAGCTGTGCCAAACAGGAGGTTAAAGGCACTGACTCTCCAAGCGGGGAGAGTATTAGTAAAGCATCTGGAATGGTGAACCCGAGGACCAGGAAACGAAAACTGAGATGCATTTTAAATCATTTCCCAATCACACGGTGGACGATACTCTGGGTTTCCCATGCATGTTTTAGCTGGAGGAAGAATCCCTTGAACCTGGAGAGTTGGGACCCATGGAATGGGTACCATGCAGTATGACTTCAAAGGGTCTGCATTTGTTCACCGAAACTCACCAATGCTATCAGCCTGAAGTGTCCAGCCTTATGTCTCAACCAGCTCTGGGTGCAGATGTGGTCAATCCCGGTTGCATCACATGCCCTGAGTGAATTATTTAAGAATTGCTCTCTATTTCACTGTCTTTGTGTTTTGTTTTCGAAATTTATTTTGATAATGGGATTTATCGGATTTTCACTGCTGCGTTTCGGCCGCTGTACACACGCTTGATTCTCTTACGGAGACATATATATACATGGGTTTTAAGATTCTTCCTAGTCAGGTATATTCCCAGGCGTTGAATATGTGGTGTTGAGTCCATTTCGTTGAGCAAGGAGTAGGTCTTGTCTATTACATATTTGGCTTATGGAATGTTATCTGTGCTAATTTCAGTCTCTGGTTTTATGCAGCACCCCAAGGCACCTTTCCCCATAAGCAAGCACTAGTTGGTTTTCTAAATTTGAGACCCTGTTCTGTTTTGTAATTCAGTTCATGTGTAGTCAAGTTTACATTCCGTGTATTAGTGATATCTTATGATGTTTCTTTTTCTGTGTGACGTAGTTCACGTAGAATCACTGTACCTGCATCCACTCATTATGCCGCTACGGGCCTGATGACACAGATTTCATTGCTGAGTGATATTGCATTGTACGTACGTGCCACAACTTCTTTATCCATTTTTTGCTTTCTGGGATATTTACCGGATACTGTAGACGAGCTTCTTGGGAACACAGCCATCCCAAATATTGGGGTGGCTGTCTGTTTTTGATTTTAATTTCCGTAAGCTATAGGACCATAAGTGGAAGTGCCATAGGCTGTGTTGCTTTGTTTCTTACGTGTTTCAGGAAACACCATACACTTCTCCAGGGTGGCTGCTGGCAATTTACATCCTGCCAATCAGCATAACAAGGCTCCCTGTTCTCCATATCCTGTCCTACCTTTCTGGATTTTATACTTTTTTCAGATGGCCCTTTTGCCCGGGGGGGCAGTGAGATTTCATTGTAGTGCAGATTTCCTTTACAGGCTTGCTTGGTTGGCCAAAAAGGGCGTATGCGTTTTTTCCTGAATATATTCAGGAAAAAACGCATACGCCTTTTTTGGCCAAGTGCATCATTGTCGACGTTGTGCCTCTTTTCCTATGCTTTCAGGGCAATTCCAGTCTACCCCCTGCAACCGTTTTCCTGAAATTCAGCCCCGCTTTCAAGTCCCCTTCGCAGGCTTACTTCAATATATTTTTGGAGGATAGCTGTCATTTATAACTCTGCAGGTTTGTGAAGTACAGTGCCCCTGAGCTCCTTTCTTCAACTCGCTTTCTTGTGAGCTGGGCACAAAACCGCAGGATTGCTTCAGGCCCTAATCTGTTTCCAGCAGGGCACACTGAGCCTTTGTTTAATTCCTCTTCCTGGTGGGCAATGAGCCTTACATTTGCCCGTGCAGACACCTGCAGCTAGTCTCTCATTGGTTCTCCCTATTCCTGTTCATCTTGCACAGAAATTGCAAGCTGTGCGAAACAGGAGGTTAAAGGCACTGACTCTCCAAGCGGGGAGAGTGTTAGTAAAGCATCTGGAATGGTGAACCCGAGGACCAGGATACGAAAACTGAGATGCATTTTAAATCGTTTCCCAATCACACGGTGGACGATACTCTTGGTTTCCCATGCATGTTTTAGCTGGAGGAAGAATCCCTTGAACCTGGAGAGTTGGGACCCATGGAATGGGTCCATGCAGTATGACTTCAAAGGGTCTGCATTTGCTCACCGAAACAAACCAGTGCTATCAGCCTGAAGTGTCCAGCCTTATGTCTCAACCAGCTCTGGGTGTAGATGTGGTAATCCCGGTTGCATCACATGCCCTGAGTGAATTATTTAAGAATTGCTCTCTATTTCACTGTCTTTGTGTTTTGTTTTCGAAATTTATTTTGATAATTGGGTTTATCGGATTTTCACTGCTGCATTTCCGCCGCTGTACACACGCTTGATTCTCTTACGGAGACATATATATCCATGGGTTTTAAGATTCTTCCTAGTCAGGTATATTCCTAGGCGTTGAATATGTGGTTTTGAGTCCATTTCGTTGAGCAAGGAGTAGGTCTTGTCTATTACATATTTGGCTTATGGAATGTTATCTGTGCTAATTTCAGTCTCTGGTTTTATGCAGCACCCCAACGCACCTTTCCCCATAAGCAAGCACTAGTTGGTTTTCTAAATTTGAGACCCTGTTCTGTTTGTAATTCAGTTCATGTGTAGTCAAGTTTACATTCCGTGTATTAGTGATATCTTATGATGTTTCTTTTTCTGTGTGACGTAGTTCACGTAGAATCACCGTACCTGCATCCACTTACTATGCCGCTACGGGCCTGATGACACAGATTTCATTGCTGAGTGATATTGCATTGCACGTACATGCCACAACTTCTTTATCCATTTTTTGCTTTCTGGGATATTTACCGGATACTGTAGACGAGCTTCTTGTGAACACCGCCGTCCCAAATATTGGGGTGGCTGTCTGTTTTTGATTTTAATTTCCGTAAGCTATAGGACCATAAGTGGAAGTGCCATAGGCTGTGTTGCTTTGTTTCTTACATGTTTCAGGAAACACCATACACTTCTCCAGGGTGGCTGCTGGCAATTTACATCATGCCAATCAGCATAACAAGGCTCCCTGTTCTCCATATCCTGTCCTACCTTTCTGGATTTTACACTTTTTTCAGATGGCCCTTTTGCCCGGGGGGGGCAGTGAGATTTCATTGTAGTGCAGATTTCCTTTACAGGCTTGCTTGGTTGGCCAAAAAGGGCGTATGCGTTTTTTCCTGAATATATTCAGGAAAAAACGCATACGCCCTTTTTGGCCAAGTGCATCATTGTCGACGTTGTGCCTCTTTTCCTATGCTTTCAGGGCAATTCCAGTCTACCCCCTGCAATCGTTTTCCTGAAATTCAGCCCCGCTTTCAAGTCCCCTTCGCAGGCTTACTTCAATATATTTTTGGAGGATAGCTGTCATTTATAACTCTGCAGGTTTGTGAAGTACAGTGCCCCTGAGCTCCTTTCTTCAACTCGCTTTCTTGTGAGCTGGGCACAAAACCGCAGGATTGCTTCAGGCCCTAATCTGTTTCCAGCAGGGCACACTGAGCCTTTGTTTAATTCCTCTTCCTGGTGGGCAATGAGCGTTACATTTGTCCGTGCAGACACCTACTGCTAGTCTCTCATTGGTTCTCCCTATTCCTGTTCATCTTGCACAGAAATGGCAAGCTGTGCGAAACAGGAGGTTAAAGGCACTGACTCTCCAAGCGGGGAGAGTGTTAGTAAAGCATCTGGAATGGTGAACCCGAGGACCAGGAAACGAAAACTGAGATGCATTTTAAATCGTTTCCCAATCACACGGTGGACGATACTCTGGGTTTCCCATGCATGTTTTAGCTGGAGGAAGAATCCCTTGAACCTGGAGAGTTGGGACCCATGGAATGGGTACCATGCAGTATGACTTCAAAGGGTCTGCATTTGCTCACCGAAACTCACCAATGCTATCAGCCTGAAGTGTCCAGCCTTATGTCTCAACCAGCTCTGGGTGTAGATGTGGTCAATCCCGGTTGCATCACATGCCCTGAGTGAATTAGTTAAGAATTGCTCTCTATTTCACTGTCTTTGTGTTTTGTTTTCGAAATTTATTTTGATAATGGGATTTATCGGATTTTCACTGCTGCGTTTCGGCCGCTGTACACACGCTTGATTCTCTTACGGAGACATATATATCCATGGGTTTTAAGATTCTTCCTAGTCAGGTATATTCCTAGGCGTTGAATATGTGGTGTTGGGTCCATTTCGTTGAGCAAGGAGTAGGTCTTGTCTATTACATATTTGGCTTATGGAAAGTTATCTGTGCTAATTTCAGTCTCTGGTTTTATGCAGCACCCCAACGCACCTTTCCCCATAAGCAAGCACTAGTTGGTTTTCTAAATTTGAGACCCTGTTCTGTTTTGTAATTCAGTTCATGTGTAGTCAAGTTTACATTCCGTGTATTAGTGATATCTTATGATGTTTCTTTTTCTGTGTGACGTAGTTCACGTAGAATCACCGTACCTGCATCCACTCACTATGCCGCTACGGGCCTGATGACACAGATTTCATTGCTGAGTGATATTGCATTGTACGTACGTGCCACAACTTCTTTATCCATTTTTTGCTTTCTGGGATATTTACCTGATACTGTAGACGAGCTTCTTGTGAACACAGCCGTCCCAAATATTGGGGTGGCTGTCTGTTTTTGATTTTAATTTCCGTAAGCTATAGGACCATAAGTGGAAGTGCCATAGGCTGTGTTGCTTTGTTTCTTACGTGTTTCAGGAAACACCATACACTTCTCCAGGGTGGCTGCTGGCAATTTACATCCTGCCAATCAGCATAACAAGGCTCCCTGTTCTCCATATCCTGTCCTACCTTTCTGGATTTTACACTTTTTTCAGATGGCCCTTTTGCCCCGGGGGGCAGTGAGATTTCATTGTAGTGCAGATTTCCTTTACAGGCTTGCTTGGTTGGCCAAAAAGGGCGTATGCGTTTTTTCCTGAATATATTCAGGAAAAAACGCATACGCCCTTTTTGGCCAAGTGCATCATTGTCGACGTTGTGCCTCTTTTCCTATGCTTTCAGGGCAATTCCAGTCTACCCCCTCCAATCGTTTTCCTGAAATTCAGCCCCGCTTTCAAGTCCCCTTCGCAGGCTTACTTCAATATATTTTTGGAGGATAGCTGTCATTTATAACTCTGCAGGTTTGTGAAGTACAGTGCCCCTGAGCTCCTTTCTTCAACTCGCTTTCTTGTGAGCTGGGCGCAAAACCGCAGGAATGCTTCAGGCCCTAATCTGTTTCCAGCAGGGAACACTGAGCCATTGTTTAATTCCTCTTCCTGGTGGGCAATGAGCATTACATTTGCCCGTGCAGACACCTACAGCTAGTCTCTCATTGGTTCTCCCTATTCCTGTTCATCTTGCACAGAAATTGCAAGCTGTGCCAAAGAGGAGGTTAAAGGCACAGACTCTCCAAGCGGGGAGAGTGTTAGTAAAGCATCTGGAATGGTGAACCCGAGGACCAGGATACGAAAACTGAGATGCATTTTAAATCGTTTCCCAATCACACGGTGGACGATACTCTGGGTTTCCCATGCATGTTTTAGCTGGAGGAAGAATGCCTTGAACCTGGAGAGTTGGGACCCATGGAATGGGTACCATGCAGTATGACTTCAAAGGGTCTGCATTTGCTCACCGAAACTCACCAGTGCTATCAGCCAGAAGTGTCCAGCCTTATGTCTCAACCAGCTCTGGGTGTAGATGTGGTCAATCCCGGTTGCATCACATGCCCTGAGTGAATTATTTAAGAATTGCTCTCTATTTCACTGTCTTTGTGTTTTGTTTTCGAAATTTATATTGATAATGGGATTTATCGGATTTTCACTGCTGCATTTCCGCCGCTGTACACACGCTTGATTCTCTTACGGAGACATATATATCCATGGGTTTTAAGATTCTTCCTAGTCAGGTATATTCCTAGGCGTTGAATATGTGGTGTTGAGTCCATTTCGTTGAGCAAGGAGTAGATCTTGTCTATTACATATTTGGCTTATGGAATGTTATCTGTGCTAATTTCAGTCTCTGGTTTTATTCAGAACCCCAACGCACCTTTCCCCATAAGCAAGCACTAGTTGGTTTTCTAAATTTGAGACCCTGTTCTGTTTTGTAATTCAGTTCATGTGTAGTGAAGTTTACATTCCGTGTATTAGTGATATCTTATGATGTTTCTTTTTCTGTGTGACGTAGTTCACGTAGAATCACCGCACCTGCATCCACTTACTATGCCGCTACGGGCCTGATGACACAGATTTCATTGCTGAGTGATATTGCATTGCACGTACGTGCCACAACTTCTTTATCCATTTTTTGCTTTCTGGGATATTTACCTGATACTGTAGACGAGCTTCTTGTGAACACAGCCGTCCCAAATATTGGGGTGGCTGTCTGTTTTTGATTTTAATTTCCGTAAGCTATAGGACCATAAGTGGAAGTGCCATAGGCTGTGTTGCTTTGTTTCTTACGTGTTTCAGGAAACACCATACACTTCTCCAGGGTGGCTGCTGGCAATTTACATCCTGCCAATCAGCATAACAAGGCTCCCTGTTCTCCATATCCTGTCCTACCTTTCTGGATTTTACAGTTTTTTAAGATGGCCCTTTTGCCCGGGGGGGCAGTGAGATTTCATTGTAGTGCAGATTTCCTTTACAGGCTTGCTTGGTTGGCCAAAAAGGGCGTATGCGTTTTTTCCTGAATATATTCAGGAAAAAACGCATACGCCCTTTTTGGCCAAGTGCATCATTGTCGACGTTGTGCCTCTTTTCCTATGCTTTCAGGGCAATTCCAGTCTACCCCCTGCAATAGTTTTCCTGAAATTCAGCCCCGCTTTCAAGTCCCCTTCGCAGGCTTACTTCAATATATTTTTGGAGGATAGCTGTCATTTATAACTCTGCAGGTTTGTGAAGTACAGTGCCCCTGAGCTCCTTTCTTCAACTCGCTTTCTTGTGAGCTGGGCACAAAACCGCAGGATTGCTTCAGGCCCTAATCTGTTTCCAGCAGGGCACACTGAGCCTTTGTTTAATTCCTCTTCCTGGTGGGCAATGAGCGTTACATTTGCCCGTGCAGACACCTACAGCTAGTCTCTCATTGGTTCTCCCTATTCCTGTTCATCTTGCACAGAAATTGCAAGCTGTGCCAAACAGGAGGTTAAAGGCACTGACTCTCCAAGAGGGGAGAGTGTTAGTAAAGCATCTGGAATGGTGAACCCGAGGACCAGGATACGAAAACTGAGATGCATTTTAAATCGTTTCCCAATCACACGGTGGACGATACTCTGGGTTTCCCATGCATGTTTTAGCTGGAGGAAGAATGCCTTGAACCTGGAGAGTTGGGACCCATGGAATGGGTACCATGCAGTATGACTTCAAAGGGTCTGCATTTGCTCACCGAAACTCACCAGTGCTATCAGCCTGAAGTGTCCAGCCTTATGTCTCAACCAGCTCTGGGTGTAGATGTGGTCAATCCCGGTTGCATCACATGCCCTGAGTGAATTATTTAAGAATTGCTCTCTATTTCACTGTCTTTGTGTTTTGTTTTCGAAATTTATTTTGATAATGGGATTTATCGGATTTTCACTGCTGCGTTTCGGCCGCTGTACACACGCTTGATTCTCTTACGGAGACATATATATCCATGGGTTTTAAGATTCTTCCTAGTCAGGTATATTCCTAGGCGTTGAATATGTGGTGTTGAGTCAATTTCGTTGAGCAAGGAGTAGGTCTTGTCTATTACATATTTGGCTTATGGAATGTTATCTGTGCTAATTTCAGTCTCTGGTTTTATGCAGCACCCCAAGGCACCTTTCCCCATAAGCAAGCACTAGTTGGTTTTCTAAATTTGAGACCCTGTTCTTTTTTGTAATTCAGTTCATGTGTAGTCAAGTTTACATTCCGTGTATTAGTGATATCTTATGATGTTTCTTTTTCTGTGTGACGTAGTTCACGTAGAATCACCGTACCTGCATCCACTTACTATGCCGCTACGGGCCTGATGACACAGATTTCATTGCTGAGTGATATTGCATTGCACGTACGTGCCACAACTTCTTTATCCATTTTTTGCTTTCTGGGATATTTACCTGATACTGTAGACGAGCTTCTTGTGAACACAGCCGTCCCAAATATTGGGGTGGCTGTCTGTTTTTGATTTTAATTTCCGTAAGCTATAGGACCATAAGTGGAAGTGCCATAGGCTGTGTTGCTTTGTTTCTTACGTGTTTCAGGAAACACCATACACTTCTCCAGGGTGGCTGCTGGCAATTTACATCCTGCCAATCAGCATAACAAGGCTCCCTGTTCTCCATATCCTGTCCTACCTTTCTGGATTTTACACTTTTTTCAGATGGCCCCTTTGCCCGGGGGGGCAGTGAGATTTCATTGTAGTGCAGATTTCCTTTACAGGCTTGCTTGGTTGGCCAAAAAGGGCGTATGCGTTTTTTCCTGAATATATTCAGGAAAAAACGCATACGCCCTTTTTGGCCAAGTGCATCATTGTCGACGTTGTGCCTCTTTTCCTATGCTTTCAGGGCAATTCCAGTCTACCCCCTGCAATCGTTTTCCTGAAATTCAGCCCCGCTTTCAAGTCCCCTTCGCAGGCTTACTTCAATATATTTTTGGAGGATAGCTGTCATTTATAACTCTGCAGGTTTGTGAAGTACAGTGCCCCTGAGCTCCTTTCTTCAACTCGCTTTCTTGTGAGCTGGGCAAAAAACCGCAGAATTGCTTCAGGCCCTAATCTGTTTCCAGCAGGGCACACTGAGCCTTTGTTTAATTCCTCTTCCTGGTGGGCAATGAGCGTTACATTTGCCCGTGCAGACACCTACAGCTAGTCTCTCATTGGTTCTCCCTATTCCTGTTCATCTTGCACAGAAATGGCAAGCTGTGCCAAACAGGAGGTTAAAGGCACTGACTCTCCAAGCGGGGAGAGTGTTAGTAAAGCATCTGGAATGGTGAACCCGAGGACCAGGATACGAAAACTGAGATGCATTTTAAATCGTTTCCCAATCACACGGTGGACGATACTCTGGGTTTCCCATGCATGTTTTAGCTGGAGGAAGAATGCCTTGAACCTGGAGAGTTGGGGACCCATGGAAATGGGTACCATGCAGTATGACTTCAAAGGGTCTGCATTTGCTCACCGAAACTCACCAGTGCTATCAGCCTGAAGTGTCCAGCCTTATGTCTCAACCAGCTCTGGGTGTAGATGTGGTCAATCCCGGTTGCATCACATGCCCTGAGTGAATTAGTTAAGAATTGCTCTCTATTTCACTGTCTTTGTGTTTTGTTTTCGAAATTTATTTTGATAATGGGATTTATCGGATTTTCACTGCTGCGTTTCGGCCGCTGTACACACGCTTGATTCTCTTACGGAGACATATATATCCATGGGTTTTAAGATTCTTCCTAGTCAGGTATATTCCTAGGCGTTGAATATGTGGTGTTGAGTCCATTTCGTTGAGCAAGGAGTAGGTCTTGTCTATTACATATTTGGCTTATGGAAAGTTATCTGTGCTAATTTCAGTCTCTGGTTTTATGCAGCACCCCAAGGCACCTTTCCCCATAAGCAAGCACTAGTTGGTTTTCTAAATTTGAGACCCTGTTCTTTTTTGTAATTCAGTTCATGTGTAGTCAAGTTTACATTCCGTGTATTAGTGATATCTTATGATGTTTCTTTTTCTGTGTGACGTAGTTCACGTAGAATCACCGTACCTGCATCCACTTACTATGCCGCTACGGGCCTGATGACACAGATTTCATTGCTGAGTGATATTGCATTGCACGTACGTGCCACAACTTCTTTATCCATTTTTTGCTTTCTGGGATATTTACCTGATACTGTAGACGAGCTTCTTGTGAACACAGCCGTCCCAAATATTGGGGTGGCTGTCTGTTTTTGATTTTAATTTCCGTAAGCTATAGGACCATAAGTGGAAGTGCCATAGGCTGTGTTGCTTTGTTTCTTACGTGTTTCAGGAAACACCATACACTTCTCCAGGGTGGCTGCTGGCAATTTACATCCTGCCAATCAGCATAACAAGGCTCCCTGTTCTCCATATCCTGTCCTACCTTTCTGGATTTTACACTTTTTTCAGATGGCCCTTTTGCCCGGGGGGGCAGTGAGATTTCATTGTAGTGCAGATTTCCTTTACAGGCTTGCTTGGTTGGCCAAAAAGGGCGTATGCGTTTTTTCCTGAATATATTCAGGAAAAAACGCATATGCACTTTTTGGCCAAGTGCATCATTGTCGACGTTCTGCCTCTTTTCCTATGCTTTCAGGGCAATTCCAGTCTACCCCCTGCAATCGTTTTCCTGAAATTCAGCCCCGCTTTCAAGTCCCCTTCGCAGGCTTACTTCAATATATTTTTGGAGGATAGCTGTCATTTATAACTCTGCAGGTTTGTGAAGTACAGTGCCCCTGAGCTCCTTTCTTCAACTCGCTTTCTTGTGAGCTGGGCACAAAACCGCAGGATTGCTTCAGGCCCTAATCTGTTTCCAGCAGGGCACACTGAGCCTTTGTTTAATTCCTCTTCCTGGTGGGCAATGAGCGTTACATTTGCCCGTGCAGACACCTACAGCTAGTCTCTCATTGGTTCTCCCTATTCCTGTTCATCTTGCACAGAAATGGCAAGCTGTGCCAAACAGGAGGTTAAAGGCACTGACTCTCCAAGCGGGGAGAGTGTTAGTAAAGCATCTGGAATGGTGAACCCGAGGACCAGGATACGAAAACTGAGATGCATTTTAAATCGTTTCCCAATCACACGGTGGACGATACTCTGGGTTTCCCATGCATGTTTTAGCTGGAGGAAGAATGCCTTGAACCTGGAGAGTTGGGACCCATGGAATGGGTACCATGCAGTATGACTTCAAAGGGTCTGCATTTGCTCACCGAAACTCACCAGTGCTATCAGCCTGAAGTGTCCAGCCTTATGTCTCAACCAGCTCTGGGTGTAGATGTGGTCAATCCCGGTTGCATCACATGCCCTGAGTGAATTATTTAAGAATTGCTCTCTATTTCACTGTCTTTGTGTTTTGTTTTCGAAATTTATTTTGATAATGGGATTTATCGGATTTTCACTGCTGCATTTCCGCCGCTGTACACACGCTTGATTCTCTTACGGAGACATATATATCCATGGGTTTTAAGATTCTTCCTAGTCAGGTATATTCCTAGGCGTTGAATATGTGGTGTTGAGTCCATTTCGTTGAGCAAGGAGTAGGTCTTGTCTATTACATATTTGGCTTATGGAAAGTTATCTGTGCTAATTTCAGTCTCTGGTTTTATGCAGCACCCCAAGGCACCTTTCCCCATAAGCAAGCACTAGTTGGTTTTCTAAATTTGAGACCCTGTTCTTTTTTGTAATTCAGTTCATGTGTAGTCAAGTTTACATTCCGTGTATTAGTGATATCTTATGATGTTTCTTTTTCTGTGTGACGTAGTTCACGTAGAATCACCGTACCTGCATCCACTTACTATGCCGCTACGGGCCTGATGACACAGATTTCATTGCTGAGTGATATTGCATTGCACGTACGTGCCACAACTTCTTTATCCATTTTTTGCTTTCTGGGATATTTACCTGATACTGTAGACGAGCTTCTTGTGAACACAGCCGTCCCAAATATTGGGGTGGCTGTCTGTTTTTGATTTTAATTTCCGTAAGCTATAGGACCATAAGTGGAAGTGCCATAGGCTGTGTTGCTTTGTTTCTTACGTGTTTCAGGAAACACCATACACTTCTCCAGGGTGGCTGCTGGCAATTTACATCCTGCCAATCAGCATAACAAGGCTCCCTGTTCTCCATATCCTGTCCTACCTTTCTGGATTTTACACTTTTTTCAGATGGCCCTTTTGCCCGGGGGGGCAGTGAGATTTCATTGTAGTGCAGATTTCCTTTCCAGGCTTGCTTGGTTGGCCAAAAAGGGCGTATGCGTTTTTTCCTGAATATATTCAGGAAAAAACGCATACGCCCTTTTTGGCCAAGTGCATCATTGTCGACGTTCTGCCTCTTTTCCTATGCTTTCAGGGCAATTCCAGTCTACCCCCTGCAATCGTTTTCCTGAAATTCAGCCCCGCTTTCAAGTCCCCTTCGCAGGCTTACTTCAATATATTTTTGGAGGATAGCTGTCATTTATAACTCTGCAGGTTTGTGAAGTACAGTGCCCCTGAGCTCCTTTCTTCAACTCGCTTTCTTGTGAGCTGGGCACAAAACCGCAGGATTGCTTCAGGCCCTAATCTGTTTCCAGCAGGGCACACTGAGCCTTTGTTTAATTCCTCTTCCTGGTGGGCAATGAGCGTTACATTTGCCCGTGCAGACACCTACAGCTAGTCTCTCATTGGTTCTCCCTATTCCTGTTCATCTTGCACAGAAATTGCAAGCTGTGCCAAACAGGAGGTTAAAGGCACTGACTCTCCAAGCGGGGAGAGTGTTAGTAAAGCATCTGGAATGGTGAACCCGAGGACCAGGAAACGAAAACTGAGATGCATTTTAAATCATTTCCCAATCACACGGTGGACGATACTCTGGGTTTCCCATGCATGTTTTAGCTGGAGGAAGAATCCCTTGAACCTGGAGAGTTGGGACCCATGGAATGGGTACCATGCAGTATGACTTCAAAGGGTCTGCATTTGCTCACCGAAACTCACCAATGCTATCAGCCTGAAGTGTCCAGCCTTATGTCTCAACCAGCTCTGGGTGTAGATGTGGTCAATCCCGGTTGCATCACATGCCCTGAGTGAATTAGTTAAGAATTGCTCTCTATTTCACTGTCTTTGTGTTTTGTTTTCAAAATTTATTTTGATAATGGGATTTATCGGATTTTCACTGCTGCGTTTCGGCCACTGTACACACGCTTGATTCTCTTACGGAGACATATATATCCATGGGTTTTAAGATTCTTTCTAGTCAGGTATATTCCTAGGCGTTGAATATGTGGTGTTGGGTCCATTTCGTTGAGCAAGGAGTAGGTCTTGTCTATTACATATTTGGCTTATGGAAAGTTATCTGTGCTAATTTCAGTCTCTGGTTTTATGCAGCACCCCAAGGCACCTTTCCCCATAAGCAAGCACTAGTTGGTTTTCTAAATTTGAGACCCTGTTCTTTTTTGTAATTCAGTTCATGTGTAGTCAAGTTTACATTCCGTGTATTAGTGATATCTTATGATGTTTCTTTTTCTGTGTGACGTAGTTCACGTAGAATCACCGTACCTGCATCCACTCACTATGCCGCTACGGGCCTCATGACACAGATTTCATTGCTGAGTGATATTGCATTGCACGTACGTGCCACAACTTCTTTATCCATTTTTTGCTTTCTGGGATATTTACCTGATACTGTAGACGAGCTTCTTGTGAACACAGCCGTCCCAAATATTGGGGTGGCTGTCTGTTTTTGATTTTAATTTCCGTAAGCTATAGGACCATAAGTGGAAGTGCCATAGGCTGTGTTGCTTTGTTTCTTTGGAGTTTCAGGAAACACCATACACTTCTCCAGGGTGGCTGCTGGCAATTTACATCCTGCCAATCAGCATAACAAGGCTCCCTGTTCTCCATATCCTGTCCTACCTTTCTGGATTTTACACTTTTTTCAGATGGCCCTTTTGCCCGGGGGGGCAGTGAGATTTCATTGTAGTGCAGATTTCCTTTACAGGCTTGCTTGGTTGGCCAAAAAGGGCGTATGCGTTTTTTCCTGAATATATTCAGGAAAAAACGCATACGCCCTTTTTGACCAAGTGCATCATTGTCGACGTTGTGCCTCTTTTCCTATGCTTTCAGGGCAATTCCAGTCTACCCCCTGCAATCGTTTTCCTGAAATTCAGCCCCGCTTTCAAGTCCCCTTCGCAGGCTTACTTCAATATATTTTTGGAGGATAGCTGTCATTTATAACTCTGCAGGTTTGTGAAGTACAGTGCCCCTGAGCTCCTTTCTTCAACTCGCTTTCTTGTGAGCTGGGCACAAAACCGCAGGGTTGCTTCAGGCCCTAATCTGTTTCCAGCAGGGCACACTGAGCCTTTGTTTAATTCCTCTTCCTGGTGGGCAATGAGCGTTACATTTGCCCGTGCAGACACCTACAGCTAGTCTCTCATTGGTTCTCCCTATTCCTGTTCATCTTGCACAGAAATGGCAAGCTGTGCCAAACAGGAGGTTAAAGGCACTGACTCTCCAAGCGGGGAGAGTGTTAGTAAAGCATCTGGAATGGTGAACCCGAGGATCAGGATACGAAAACTGAGATGCATTTTAAATCGTTTCCCAATCACACGGTGGACGATACTCTGGGTTTCCCATGCATGTTTTAGCTGGAGGAAGAATGCCTTGAACCTGGAGAGTTGGGACCCATGGAATGGGTACCATGCAGTATGACTTCAAAGGGTCTGCATTTGCTCACCGAAACTCACCAGTGCTATCAGCCAGAAGTGTCCAGCCTTATGTCTCAACCAGCTCTGGGTGTAGATGTGGTCAATCCCGGTTGCATCACATGCCCTGAGTGAATTATTTAAGAATTGCTCTCTATTTCACTGTCTTTGTGTTTTGTTTTCGAAATTTATTTTGATAATGGGATTTATCGGATTTTCACTGCTGCATTTCCGCCGCTGTACACACGCTTGATTCTCTTACGGAGACATATATATCCATGGGTTTTAAGATTCTTCCTAGTCAGGTATATTCCTAGGCGTTGAATATGTGGTGTTGAGTCCATTTCGTTGAGCAAGGAGTAGGTCTTGTCTATTACATATTTGGCTTATGGAATGTTATCTGTGCTAATTTCAGTCTCTGGTTTTATGCAGCACCCCAACGCACCTTTCCCCATAAGCAAGCACTAGTTGGTTTTCTAAATTTGAGACACTGTTCTGTTTTGTAATTCAGTTCATGTGTAGTGAAGTTTACATTCCATGTATTAGTGATATCTTATGATGTTTCTTTTTCTGTGTGACGTAGTTCACGTAGAATCACCGTACCTGCATCCACTTACTATGCCGCTACGGGCCTGATGACACAGATTTCATTGCTGAGTGATATTGCATTGCACGTACGTGCCACAACTTCTTTATCCATTTTTTGCTTTCCGGGATATTTACCTGATACTGTAGACGAGCTTCTTGTGAACACAGCCGTCCCAAATATTGGGGTGGCTGTCTGTTTTTGATTTTAATTTCCGTAAGTTATAGGACCATAAGTGGAAGTGCCATAGGCTGTGTTGCTTTGTTTCTTACGTGTTTCAGGAAACACCATACACTTCTCCAGGGTGGCTGCTGGCAATTTACATCCTGCCAATCAGCATAACAAGGCTCCCTGTTCTCCATATCCTGTCCTACCTTTCTGGATTTTACACTTTTTTCAGATGGCCCTTTTGCCCGGGGGGGCAGTGAGATTTCATTGTAGTGCAGATTTCCTTTACAGGCTTGCTTGGTTGGCCAAAAAGGGCGTATGCGTTTTTTCCTGAATATATTCAGGAAAAAACGCATACGCCCTTTTTGGCCAAGTGCATCATTGTCGACGTTGTGCCTCTTTTCCTATGCTTTCAGGGCAATTCCAGTCTACCCCCTGCAATTGTTTTCCTGAAATTCAGCCCCGCTTTCAAGTCCCCTTCGCAGGCTTACTTCAATATATTTTTGGAGGATAGCTGTCATTTATAACTCTGCAGGTTTGTGAAGTACAGTGCCCCTGAGCTCCTTTCTTCAACTCGCTTTCTTGTGAGCTGGGCACAAAACCGCAGGATTGCTTCAGGCCCTAATCTGTTTCCAGCAGGGCACACTGAGCCTTTGTTTAATTCCTCTTCCTGGTGGGCAATGAGCGTTACATTTGCCCGTGCAGACACCTACAGCTAGTCTCTCATTGGTTCTCCCTATTCCTGTTCATCTTGCACAGAAATGGCAAGCTGTGCCAAACAGGAGGTTAAAGGCACTGACTCTCCAAGCGGGGAGAGTGTTAGTAAAGCATCTGGAATGGTGAACCCGAGGACCAGGAAACGAAAACTGAGATGCATTTGAAATCATTTCACAATCACACGGTGGACGATACTCTGGGTTTCCCATGCATGTTTTAGCTGGAGGAAGAATCCCTTGAACCTGGAGAGTTGGGACCCATGGAATGGGTACCATGCAGTATGACTTCAAAGGGTCTGCATTTGCTCACCGAAACTCACCAATGCTATCAGCCTGAAGTGTCAAGCCTTATGTCTCAACCAGCTCTGGGTGTAGATGTGGTCAATCCCGGTTGCATCACATTCCCTGAGTGAATTATTTAAGAATTGCTCTCTATTTCACTGTCTTTGTGTTTTGTTTCGAAATTTATTTTGATAATGGGATTTATCGGATTTTCACTGCTGCGTTTCGGCCGCTGTACACACGCTTGATTCTGTTACGGAGACATATATATCCAAGGGTTTTAAGATTTTTCCTAGTCAGGTATATTCCTAGGCGTTGAATATGTGGTGTTGAGTCCATTTCGTTGAGCAAGGAGTAGGTCTTGTCTATTACATATTTGGCTTATGGAATGTTATCTGTGCTAATTTCAGTCTCTGGTTTTATGCAGCACCCCAACGCACCTTTCCCCATAAGCAAGCACTAGTTGGTTTTCTAAATTTGAGACCCTGCTCTGTTTTGTAATTCAGTTCATGTGTAGTCAAGTTTACATTCCGTGTATTAGTGATATCTTATGATGTTTCTTTTTCTGTGTGACGTAGTTCACGTAGAATCACCGTATCTGCATCCTCTCATTATGCCGCTACGGGCCTGATGACACAGATTTCATTGCTGAGTGATATTGCATTGTACGTACGTGCCACAACTTCTTTATCCATTGTTTGCTTTCTGGGATATTTACCTGATACTGTAGACGAGCTTCTTGTGAACACAGCCGTCCCAAATATTGGGGTGGCTGTCTGTTTTTGATTTTAATTTCCGTAAGCTATAGGACCATAAGTGGAAGTGCCATAGGCTGTGTTGCTTTGTTTCTTACGTGTTTCAGGAAACACCATACACTTCTCCAGGGTGGCTGCTGGCAATTTACATCCTGCCAATCAGCATAACAAGGCTCCCTGTTCTCCATATCCTGTCCTACCTTTCTGGATTTTACACTTTTTTCCGATGGCCCTTTTGCCCGGGGGGCAGTGAGACTTCGTTGTGGTGCAGATTTCCTTTATAGGCTTGCTTGGTTGGCCAAAAAGGGCGTATGCGTTTTTTCCTGAATATATTCAGGAAAAAACGCATACGCCCTTTTTGGCCAAGTGCATCATTGTCGACGTTCTGCCTCTTTTCCTATGCTTTCAGGGCAATTCCAGTCTACCCCTGCAATCGTTTTCCTGAAATTCTGCCCCGCTTTCAAGTCCCCTTCGCAGGCTTACTTCAATATATTTTTGGAGGATAGCTGTCATTTATAACTCTGCAGGTTTGTGAATTACAGTGCCCCTGAGCTCCTTTCTTCAACTCGCTTTCTTGTGAGCTGGGCACAAAACCGCAGGATTGCTGCAGGCCCTAATCTGTTTCCAGCAGGGCACACTGAGCCTTTGGTTAATTCCTCTTCCTGGTATGAAATGAGCGTTACATTTGCCCGTGCAGACACCTATAGCTAGTCTCTCATTGTTTCTCCCTATTAATGTTCATCTTGCACAGAAATGGCAAGCTGTGCCAAACAGGAGGTTAAAGGCACTGACTCTCCAAGCAGGGAGAGTGTTAGTAAAGCATCTGGAATGGTGAACCCGAGGACCAGGATACGAAAACTGAGATGCATTTTAAATCGTTTCCCAATCACACGGTGGACGATACTCTGGGTTTCCCATGCATGTTTTAGCTGGAGGAAGAATCCCTTGAACCTGAAGAGTTGGGACCCATGGAATAGGTACCATGCAGTATGACTTCAAAGGGTCTGCATTTGCTCACCGAAACTCACCAATGCTATCAGCCTGAAGTGTCCAGCCTTATGTCTCAACCAGCTCTGGGTGTAGATGTGGTCAATCCCGGTTGCATCACATGCCCTGAGTGAATTAGTTAAGAATTGCTCTCTATTTCACTGTCTTTGTGTTTTGTTTTCGAAATTTATTTTGATAATGGGATTTATCGGATTTTCACTGCTGCGTTTCAGCCGCTGTACACACGCTTGATTCTCTTACGGAGACATATATATCCATGGGTTTTAAGATTCTTCCTAGTCAGGTATATTCCTAGGCGTTGAATATGTGGTGTTGGGTCCATTTCGTTGAGCAAGGAGTAGGTCTTGTCTATTACATATTTGGCTTATGGAATGTTATCTGTGCTAATTTCAGTCTCTGGTTTTATGCAGCACCCCAACGCACCTTTCCCTATAAGCAAGCACTAGTTGGTTTTCTAAATTTGAGACCCTGTTCTGTTTTGTAATTCAGTTCATGTGTAGTCAAGTTTACATTCCGTGTATTAGTGATATCTTATGATGTTTCTTTTTCTGTGTGACGTAGTTCACGTAGAATCACCGTACCTGCATCCACTCACTATGCCGCTACGGGCCTGATGACACAGATTTCATTGCTGAGTGATATTGCATTGTACGTACGTGCCACAACTTCTTTATCCATTTTTTGCTTTCTGGGATATTTACCTGATACTGTAGACGAGCTTCTTGTGAACACAGCCGTCTCAAATATTGGGGTGGCTGTCTGTTTTTGATTTTATTTTCCGTAAGCTATAGGACCATAAGTGGAAGTGCCATAGGCTGTGTTGCTTTGTTTCTTACGTGTTTCAGGAAACACCATACACTTCTCCAGGGTGGCTGCTGGCAATTTACATCCTGCCAATCAGCATAACAAGGCTCCCTGTTCTCCATATCCTGTCCTACCTTTCTGGATTTTACACTTTTTTCAGATGGCCCTTTTGCCCGGGGGGGCAGTGAGATTTCATTGTAGTGCAGATTTCCTTTACAGGCTTGCTTGGTTGGCCAAAAAGGGCGTATGCGTTTTTTCCTGAATATATTCAGGAAAAAACGCATACGCCCTTTTTGGCCAAGTGCATCATTGTCGACGTTGTGCCTCTTTTCCTATGCTTTCAGGGCAATTCCAGTCTACCCCCTGCAATCGTTTTCCTGAAATTCTGCCCCGCTTTCAAGTCCCCTTCGCAGGCTTACTTCAATATATTTTTGGAGGATAGCTGTCATTTATAACTCTGCAGGTTTATGAAGTACAGTGCCCCTGAGCTCCTTTCTTCAACTCGCTTTCTTGTGAGCTGGGCACAAAACCGCAGGATTGCTTCAGGCCCTAATCTGTTTCCAGCAGGGCACACTGAGCCTTTGTTTAATTCCTCTTCCTGGTGGGCAATGAGCGTTACATTTGCCCGTGCAGACACCTACAGCTAGTCTCTCATTGGTTCTCCCTATTCCTGTTCATCTTGCACAGAAATTGCAAGCTGTGCCAAACAGGAGGTTAAAGGCACTGACTCTCCAAGCGGGGAGAGTGTTAGTAAAGCATCTGGAATGGTGAACCCGAGGACCAGGAAACGAAAACTGAGATGCATTTTAAATCATTTCCCAATCACACGGTGGACGATACTCTGGGTTTCCCATGCATGTTTTAGCTGGAGGAAGAATCCCTTGAACCTGGAGAGTTGGGACCCATGGAATGGGTACCATGCAGTATGACTTCAAAGGGTCTGCATTTGCTCACCGAAACTCACCAATGCTATCAGCCTGAAGTGTCCAGCCTTATGTCTCAACCAGCTCTGGGTGTAGATGTGGTCAATCCCGGTTGCATCACATGCCCTGAGTGAATTATTTAAGAATTGCTCTCTATTTCACTGTCTTTGTGTTTTGTTTTCGAAATTTATTTTGATAATGGGATTTATCGGATTTTCACTGCTGCGTTTCGGCCGCTGTACACACGCTTGATTCTCTTACGGAGACATATATATCCTTGGGTTTTAAGATTCTTCCTAGTCAGGTATATTCCTAGGCGTTGAATATGTGGTGTTGGGTCCATTTCATTGAGCAAGGAGTAGGTCTTGTCTATTACATAATTGGCTTATGGAAAGTTATCTGTGCTAATTTCAGTCTCTGGTTTTATGCAGCACCCCAAGGCACCTTTCCCCATAAGCAAGCACTAGTTGGTTTTCTAAATTTGAGACCCTGTTCTTTTTTGTAATTCAGTTCATGTGTAGTCAAGTTTACATTCCGTGTATTAGTGATATCTTATGATGTTTCTTTTTCTGTGTGACGTAGTTCACGTAGAATCACCGTACCTGCATCCACTCACTATGCCTCTACGGGCCTGATGACACAGATTTCATTGCTGAGTGATATTGCATTGTACGTACGTGCCACCACTTCTTTATCCATTTTTTGCTTTCTGTGATATTTACCTGATACTGTAGACGAGCTTCTTGTGAACACAGCCGTCCCAAATATTGGGGTGGCTGTCTGTTTTTGATTTTAATTTCCGTAAGCTATAGGACCATAAGTGGAAGTGCCATAGGCTGTGTTGCTTTGTTTCTTACGTGTTTCAGGAAACACCATACACTTCTCCAGGGTGGCTGCTGGCAATTTACATCCTGCCAATCAGCATAACAAGGCTCCCTGTTCTCCATATCCTGTCCTACCTTTCTGGATTTTACACTTTTTTCAGATGGCCCTTTTGCCCGGGGGGGCAGTGAGATTTCATTGTAGTGCAGATTTCCTTTACAGGCTTGCTTGGTTGGCCAAAAAGGGCGTATGCGTTTTTTCCTGAATATATTCAGGAAAAAACGCATACGCCCTTTTTGGCCAAGTGCATCATTGTCGACGTTGTGCCTCTTTTCCTATGCTTTCAGGGCAATTCCAGTCTACCCCCTGCAATCGTTTTCCTGAAATTCAGCCCCGCTTTCAAGTCCCCTTCACAGGCTTACTTCAATATATTTTTGGAGGATAGCTGTCATTTATAACTCTGCAGGTTTGTGAAGTACAGTGCCCCTGAGCTCCTTTCTTCAACTCGCTTTCTTGTGAGCTGGGCACAAAACCGCAGGATTGCTTCAGGCCCTAATCTGTTTCCAGCAGGGCACACTGAGCCTTTGTTTAATTCCTCTTCCTGGTGGGCAATGAGCGTTACATTTGCCCGTGCAGACACCTACAGCTAGTCTCTCATTGGTTCTCCCTATTCCTGTTCATCTTGCACAGAAATTGCAAGCTGTGCGAAACAGGAGGTTAAAGGCACTGACTCTCCAAGCGGGGAGAGTGTTAGTAAAGCATCTGGAATGGTGAACCCGAGGACCAGGAAACCAAAAGTGAGATGCATTTTAAATCATTTCCCAATCACACGGTGGACGATACTCTGGGTTTCCCATGCATGTTTTAGCTGGAGGAAGAATCCCTTGAACCTGGAGAGTTGGGACCCATGGAATGTGTACCATGCAGTATGACTTCAAAGGGTCTGCATTTGCTCACCGAAACTCACCAATGCTATCAGCCTGAAGTGTCCAGCCTTATGTCTCAACCAGCTCTGGGTGTAGATGTGGTCAATCCCGGTTGCATCACATGCCCTGAGTGAATTAGTTAAGAATTGCTCTCTATTTCACTGTCTTTGTGTTTTGTTTTCGAAATTTATTTTGATAATGGGATTTATCGGATTTTCACTGCTGCGTTTCGGCCGCTGTACACACGCTTGATTCTCTTACGGAGACATATATATCCATGGGTTTTAAGATTCTTCCTAGTCAGGTATATTCCTAGGCGTTGAATATGTGGTGTTGGGTCCATTTCATTGAGCAAGGAGTAGGTCTTGTCTATTACATATTTGGCTTATGGAAAGTTATCTGTGCTAATTTCAGTCTCTGGTTTTATGCAGCACCCCAAGGCACCTTTCCCCATAAGCAAGCACTAGTTGGTTTTCTAAATTTGAGACCCTGTTCTTTTTTGTAATTCAGTTCATGTGTAGTCAAGTTTACATTCCGTGTATTAGTGATATCTTATGATGTTTCTTTTTCTGTGTGACGTAGTTCACGTAGAATCACCGTACCTGCATCCACTCACTATGCCGCTACGGGCCTGATGACACAGATTTCATTGCTGAGTGATATTGCATTGTACGTACGTGCCACAACTTCTTTATCCATATTTTGCTTTCTGGGATATTTACCTGATACTGTAGACGAGCTTCTTGTGAACACAGCCATCCCAAATATTGGGTTGGCTGTCTGTTTTTGATTTTAATTTCCGTAAGCTATAGGACCATAAGTGGAAGTGCCATAGGCTGTGTTGCTTTGTTTCTTACGTGTTTCAGGAAACACCATACACTTCTCCAGGGTGGCTGCTGGCAATTTACATCCTGCCAATCAGCATAACAAGGCTCCCTGTTCTCCATATCCTGTCCTACCTTTCTGGATTTTACACTTTTTTCAGATGGCCCTTTTGCCCGGGGGGGCAGTGAGATTTCATTGTAGTGCAGATTTCCTTTACAGGCTTGCTTGGTTGGCCAAAAAGGGCGTATGCGTTTTTTCCTGAATATATTCAGGAAAAAACGCATACGCCCTTTTTGGCCAAGTGCATCATTGTCGACGTTGTGCCTCTTTTCCTATGCTTTCAGGGCAATTCCAGTCTACCCCCTGCAATCGTTTTCCTGAAATTCAGCCCCGCTTTCAAGTCCCCTTCGCAGGCTTACTTCAATATATTTTTGGAGGATAGCTGTCATTTATAACTCTGCAGGTTTGTGAAGTACAGTGCCCCTGAGCTCCTTTCTTCAACTCGCTTTCTTGTGAGCTGGGCACAAAACCGCAGGATTGCTTCAGGCCCTAATCTGTTTCCAGCAGGGCACACTGAGCCTTTGTTTAATTCCTCTTCCTGGTGGGCAATGAGCGTTACATTTGCCCGTGCAGACACCTACAGCTAGTCTCTCATTGGTTCTCCCTATTCCTGTTCATCTTGCACAGAAATGGCAAGCTGTGCCAAACAGGAGGTTAAAGGCACTGACTCTCCAAGCGGGGAGAGTGTTAGTAAAGCATCTGGAATGGTGAACCCGAGGACCAGGATACGAAAACTGAGATGCATTTTAAATCGTTTCCCAATCACACGGTGGACGATACTCTGGGTTTCCCATGCATGTTTTAGCTGGAGGAAGAATGCCTTGAACCTGGAGAGTTGGGACCCATGGAATGGGTACCATGCAGTATGACTTCAAAGGGTCTGCATTTGCTCACCGAAACTCACCAGTGCTAGCAGCCAGACGTGTCCAGCCTTATGTCTCAAACAGCTCTGGGTGTAGATGTGGTCAATCCCGGTTGCATCACATGCCCTGAGTGAATTATTTAAGAATTGCTCTCTATTTCACTGTCTTTGTGTTTTGTTTTCGAAATTTATTTTGATAATGGGATTTATCGGATTTTCACTGCTACGTTTCCGCCGCTGTACACACGCTTGATTCTCTTACGGAGACATATATATCCATGGGTTTTAAGATTCTTCCTAGTCAGGTATATTCCTAGGCGTTGAATATGTGGTGTTGAGTCCATTTCTTTGAGCAAGGAGTAGGTCTTGTCTATTAAATATTTGGCTTATGGAATGTTATCTGTGCTAATTTCAGTCTCTGGTTTTATGCAGCACCCCAACGCACCTTTCCCCATAAGCAAGCACTAGTTGGTTTTCTAAATTTGAGACCCTGTTCTGTTTTGTAATTCAGTTCATGTGTAGTGAAGTTTACATTCCGTGTATTAGTGATATCTTATGATGTTTCTTTTTCTGTGTGACGTAGTTCACGTAGAATCACCGTACCTGCATCCACTTACTATGCCGCTACGGGCCTGATGACACAGATTTCATTGCTGAGTGATATTGCATTGCACGTACGTGCCACAACTTCTTTATCCATTTTTTGCTTTCTGGGATATTTACCTGATACTGTAGACGAGCTTCTTGTGAACACAGCCGTCCCAAATATTGGGGTGGCTGTCTGTTTTTGATTTTAATTTCCGTAAGCTATAGGACCATAAGTGGAAGTGCCATAGGCTGTGTTGCTTTGTTTCTTACGTGTTTCAGGAAACACCATACACTTCTCCAGGGTGGCTGCTGGCAATTTACATCCTGCCAATCAGCATAACAAGGCTCCCTGTTCTCCATATCCTGTCCTACCTTTCTGGATTTTACAGTTTTTTCAGATGGCCCTTTTGCCCGGGGGGGCAGTGAGATTTCATTGTAGTGCAGATTTCCTTTACAGGCTTGCTCGGTTGGCCAAAAAGGGCGTATGCGTTTTTTCCTGAATATATTCAGGAAAAAACGCATACGCCCTTTTTGGCCAAGTGCATCATTGTCGACGTTGTGCCTCTTTTCCTATGCTTTCAGGGCAATTCCAGTCTACCCCCTGCAATCGTTTTCCTGAAATTCAGCCCCGCTTTCAAGTCCCCTTCGCAGGCTTACTTCAATATATTTTTGGAGGATAGCTGTCATTTATAACTCTGCAGGTTTGTGAAGTACAGTGCCCCTGAGCTCCTTTCTTCAACTCGCTTTCTTGTGAGCTGGGCACAAAACCGCAGGATTGCTTCAGGCCCTAATCTGTTTCCAGCAGGGCACACTGAGCCTTTGTTTAATTCCTCTTCCTGGTGGGCAATGAGCGTTACATTTGCCCGTGCAGACACCTACAGCTAGTCTCTCATTGGTTCTCCCTATTCCTGTTCATCTTGCACAGAAATGGCAAGCTGTGCCAAACAGGAGGTTAAAGGCACTGACTCTCCAAGCGGGGAGAGTGTTAGTAAAGCATCTGGAATGGTGAACCCGAGGACCAGGATACGAAAACTGAGATGCATTTTAAATCGTTTCCCAATCACACGGTGGACGATACTCTGGGTTTCCCATGCATGTTTTAGCTGGAGGAAGAATGCCTTGAACCTGGAGAGTTGGGACCCATGGAATGGGTACCATGCAGTATGACTTCAAAGGGTCTGCATTTGCTCACCGAAACTCACCAGTGCTATCAGCCTGAAGTGTCCAGCCTTATGTCTCAACCAGCTCTGGGTGTAGATGTGGTCAATCCCGGTTGCATCACATGCCCTGAGTGAATTATTTAAGAATTGCTCTCTATTTCACTGTCTTTGTGTTTTGTTTTCGAAATTTATTTTGATAATGGGATTTATCGGATTTTCACTGCTGCATTTCCGCCGCTGTACACACGCTTGATTCTCTTACGGAGACATATATATCCATGGGTTTTAAGATTCTTCCTAGTCAGGTATATTCCTAGGCGTTGAATATGTGGTGTTGAGTCCATTTCGTTGAGCAAGGAGTAGGTCTTGTCTATTACATATTTGGCTTATGGAATGTTATCTGTGCTAATTTCAGTCTCTGGTTTTATGCAGCACCCCAACGCACCTTTCCCCAGAAGCAAGCACTAGTTGGTTTTCTAAATTTGAGACCCTGTTCTGTTTTGTAATTCAGTTCATGTGTAGTCAAGTTTACATTCCGTGTATTAGTGATATCTTATGATGTTTCTTTTTCTGTGTGACGTAGTTCACGTAGAATCACCGTACCTGCATCCACTTACTATGCCGCTACGGGCCTGATGACACAGATTTCATTGCTGAGTGATATTGCATTGCACGTACGTGCCACAACTTCTTTATCCATTTTTTGCTTTCTGGGATATTTTCCTGATACTGTAGACGAGCTTCTTGTGAACACAGCCGTCCCAAATATTGGGGTGGCTGTCTGTTTTTGATTTTAATTTCCGTAAGCTATAGGACCATAAGTGGAAGTGCCATAGGCTGTGTTGCTTTGTTTCTTATGTGTTTCAGGAAACACCATACACTTCTCCAGGGTGGCTGCTGGCAATTTACATCCTGCCAATCAGCATAACAAGGCTCCCTGTTCTCCATATCCTGTCCTACCTTTCTGGATTTTACACTTTTTTCAGATGGCCCTTTTGCCCGGGGGGGCTGTGAGATTTCATTGTAGTGCAGATTTCCTTTACAGGCTTGCTTGGTTGGCCAAAAAGGGCGTATGCGTTTTTTCCTGAATATATTCAGGAAAAAACGCATACGCCCTTTTTGGCCAAGTGCATCATTGTCGACGTTCTGCCTCTTTTCCTATGCTTTCAGGGCAATTCCAGTCTACCCCCTGCAATCGTTTTCCTGAAATTCAGCCCTGCTTTCAAGTCCCCTTCGCAGACTTACTTCAATATATTTTCGGAGGATAGCTGTCATTTATAACTCTGCAGGTTTGTGAAGTACAGTGCCCCTGAGCTCCTTTCTTCAACTCGCTTTCTTGTGAGCTGGGCACAAAACCGCAGGATTGCTTCAGGCCCTAATCTGTTTCCAGCAGGGCACACTGAGCCTTTGTTTAATTCCTCTTCCTGGTGGGCAATGAGCGTTACATTTGCCCGTGCAGACACCTACAGCTAGTCTCTCATTGGTTCTCCCTATTCCTGTTCATCTTGCACAGAAATTGCAAGCTGTGCCAAACAGGAGGTTAAAGGCACTGACTCTCCAAGCGGGGAGAGTGTTAGTAAAGCATCTGGAATGGTGAACCCGAGGATCAGGAAACGAAAACTGAGATGCATTTTAAATCATTTCCCAATCACACGGTGGACGATACTCTGGGTTTCCCATGCATGTTTTAGCTGGAGGAAGAATCCCTTGAACCTGGAGAGTTGGGACCCATGGAATGGGTACCATGCAGTATGACTTCAAAGGGTCTGCATTTGCTCACCGAAACTCACCAGTGCTATCAGCCTGAAGTGTCCAGCCTTATGTCTCAACCAGCTCTGGGTGTAGATGTGGTCAATCCCGGTTGCATCACATGCCCTGAGTGAATTATTTAAGAATTGCTCTTTATTTCACTGTCTTTGTGTTTTGTTTTCGAAATTTATTTTGATAATGGGATTTATCGGATTTTCACTGCTGCGTTTCGGCCGCTGTACACACGCTTGATTCTCTTACGGAGACATATATATCCATGGGTTTTAAGATTCTTCCTAGTCAGGTATATTCCTAGGCGTTGAATATGTGGTGTTGTGTCCATTTTGTTGAGCAAGGAGTAGGTCTTGTCTATTACATATTTGGCTTATGGAAAGTTATCTGTGCTAATTTCAGTCTCTGGTTTTATGCAGCACCCCAAGGCACCTTTCCCCATAAGCAAGCACTAGTTGGTTTTCTAAATTTGAGACCCTGTTCTTTTTTGTAATTCAGTTCATGTGTAGTCAAGTTTACATTCCGTGTATTAGTGATATCTTATGATGTTTCTTTTTCTGTGTGACGTAGTTCACGTAGAATCACCGTACCTGCATCCACTCACTATGCCGCTACGGGCCTGATGACACAGATTTCATTGCTGAGTGATATTGCATTGCACGTACGTGCCACAACTTCTTTATCCATTTTTTGCTTTCTGGGATATTTACCTGATACTGTAGACGAGCTTCTTGTGAACACAGCCGTCCCAAATATTGGGGTGGCTGTCTGTTTTTGATTTTAATTTCCGTAAGCTATAGGACCATAAGTGGAAGTGCCATAGGCGGTGTTGCTTTGTTTCTTACGTGTTTCAGGAAACACCATACACTTCTCCAGGGTGGCTGCTGGCAATTTACATCCTGCCAATCAGCATAACAAGGCTCCCTGTTCTCCATATCCTCTCCTACCTTTCTGGATTTTACACTTTTTTCAGATGGCCCTTTTGCCCGGGGGGGCAGTGAGATTTCATTGTAGTGCAGATTTCCTTTACAGGCTTGCTTGGTTGGCCAAAAAGGGCGTATGCGTTTTTTCCTGAATATATTCAGGAAAAAACGCATACGCCCTTTTTGACCAAGTGCATCATTGTCGACGTTGTGCCAATTTTCCTATGCTTTCAGGGCAATTCCAGTCTACCCCCTGCAATCGTTTTCCTGAAATTCAGCCCCGCTTTCAAGTCCCCTTCGCAGGCTTACTTCAATATATTTTTGGAGAATAGCTGTCATTTATAACTCTGCAGGTTTGTGAAGTACAGTGCCCCTGAGCTCCTTTCTTCAACTCGCTTTCTTGTGAGCTGGGCACAAAACCGCAGGGTTGCTTCAGGCCCTAATCTGTTTCCAGCCGGGCACACTGAGCCTTTGTTTAATTCCTCTTCCTGGTGGGCAATGAGCGTTACATTTGCCCGTGCAGACACCTACAGCTAGTCTCTCATTGGTTCTCCCTATTCCTGTTCATCTTGCACAGAAATGGCAAGCTGTGCCAAACAGGAGGTTAAAGGCACTGACTCTCCAAGCGGGGAGAGTGTTAGTAAAGCATCTGGAATGGTGAACCCGAGGATCAGGATACGAAAACTGAGATGCATTTTAAATCGTTTCCCAATCACACGGTGGACGATACTCTGGGTTTCCCATGCATGTTTTAGCTGGAGGAAGAATCCCTTGAACCTGGAGAGTTGGGACCCATGGAATGGGTACCATGCAGTATGACTTCAAAGGGTCTGCATTTGCTCACCGAAACTCACCAGTGCTATCAGCCAGAAGTGTCCAGCCTTATGTCTCAACCAGCTCTGGGTGTAGATGTGGTCAATCCCGGTTGCATCACATGCCCTGAGTGAATTATTTAAGAATTGCTCTCTATTTCACTGTCTTTGTGTTTTGTTTTCGAAATTTATTTTGATAATGGGATTTATCGGATTTTCACTGCTGCATTTCCGCCGCTGTACACACGCTTGATTCTCTTACGGAGACATATATATCCATGGGTTTTAAGATTCTTCCTAGTCAGGTATATTCCTCGGCGTTGAATATGTGGTGTTGAGTCCATTTCGTTGAGCAAGGAGTAGGTCTTGTCTATTACATATTTGGCTTATGGAATGTTATCTGTGTTAATTTCAGTCTCTGGTTTTATGCAGCACCCCAACGCACCTTTCCCCATAAGCAAGCACTAGTTGGTTTTCTAAATTTGAGACACTGTTCTGTTTTGTAATTCAGTTCATGTGTAGTGAAGTTTACATTCCGTGTATTAGTGATACCTTATGATGTTTCTTTTTCTGTGTGACGTAGTTCACGTAGAATCACCGTACCTGCATCCACTTACTATGCCGCTACGGGCCTGATGACACAGATTTCATTGCTGAGTGATATTGCATTGCACGTACGTGCCACAACTTCTTTATCCATTTTTTGCTTTCTGGGATATTTACCTGATACTGTAGACGAGCTTCTTGTGAACACAGCCGTCCCAAATATTGGGGTGGCTGTCTGTTTTTGATTTTAATTTCCGTAAGCTATAGGACCATAAGTGGAAGTGCCATAGGCTGTGTTGCTTTGTTTCTTACGTGTTTCAGGAAACACCATACACTTCTCCAGGGTGGCTGCTGGCAATTTACATCCTGCCAATCAGCATAACAAGGCTCCCTGTTCTCCATATCCTGTCCTACCTTTCTGGATATTACACTTTTTTCAGATGGCCCTTTTGCCCGGGGGGGCAGTGAGATTTCATTGTAGTGCAGATTTCCTTTACAGGCTTGCTTGGTTGGCCAAAAAGGGCGTATGCGTTTTTTCCTGAATATATTCAGGAAAAAACGCATACGCCCTTTTTGGCCAAGTGCATCATTGTCGACGTTGTGCCTCTTTTCCTATGCTTTCAGGGCAATTCCAGTCTACCCCCTGCAATCGTTTTCCTGAAATTCAGCCCCGCTTTCAAGTCCCCTTCACAGGCTTACTTCAATATATTTTTGGAGGATAGCTGTCATTTATAACTCTGCAGGTTTGTGAAGTACAGTGCCCCTGAGCTCCTTTCTTCAACTCGCTTTCTTGTGAGCTGGGCACAAAACCGCAGGATTGCTTCAGGCCCTAATCTGTTTCCAGCAGGGCACACTGAGCCTTTGTTTAATTCCTCTTCCTGGTGGGCAATGAGCGTTACATTTGCCCGTGCAGACACCTACAGCTAGTCTCTCATTGGTTCTCCCTATTCCTGTTCATCTTGCACAGAAATTGCAAGCTGTGCCAAACAGGAGGTTAAAGGCACTGACTCTCCAAGCGGGGAGAGTGTTAGTAAAGCATCTGGAATGGTGAACCCGAGGACCAGGAAACGAAAACTGAGATGCATTTTAAATCATTTCCCAATCACACGGTGGACGATACTCTGGGTTTCCCATGCATGTTTTAGCTGGAGGAAGAATCCCTTGAACCTGGAGAGTTGGGACCCATGGAATGGGTACCATGCAGTATGACTTCAAAGGGTCTGCATTTGCTCACCGAAACTCACCAATGCTATCAGCCTGAAGTGTCCAGCCTTATGTCTCAACCAGCTCTGGGTGTAGATGTGGTCAATCCCGGTTGCATCACATGCCCTGAGTGAATTATTTAAGAATTGCTCTCTATTTCACTGTCTTTGTGTTTTGTTTTCGAAATTTATTTTGATAATGGGATTTATCGGATTTTCACTGCTGCGTTTCGGCCGCTGTACACACGCTTGATTCTCTTATGGAGACATATATATCCATGGGTTTTAAGATTCTTCCTAGTCAGGTATATTCCTAGGCGTTGAATATGTGGTGTTGGGTCCATTTCGTTGAGCAAGGAGTAGGTCTTGTCTATTACATATTTGGCTTATGGAAAGTTATCTGTGCTAATTTCAGTCTCTGGTTTTATGCAGCACCCCAAGGCACCTTTCCCCATAAGCAAGCACTAGTTGGTTTTCTAAATTTGAGACCCTGTTCTTTTTTGTAATTCAGTTCATGTGTAGTCAAGTTTACATTCCGTGTATTAGTGATATCTTATGATGTTTCTTTTTCTGTGTGACGTAGTTCACGTAGAATCACCGTACCTGCATCCACTCACTATGCCGCTACGGGCCTGATGACACAGATTTCATTGCTGAGTGATATTGCATTGCACGTACGTGCCACAACTTCTTTATCCATTTTTTGCTTTCTGGGATATTTACCTGATACTGTAGACGAGCTTCTTGTGAACACAGCCGTCCCAAATATTGGGGTGGCTGTCTGTTTTTGATTTTAATTTCCGTAAGCTATAGGACCATAAGTGGAAGTGCCATAGGCTGTGTTGCTTTGTTTCTTACGTGTTTCAGGAAACACCATACACTTCTCCAGGGTGGCTGCTGGCAATTTACATCCTGCCAATCAGCATAACAAGGCTCCCTGTTCTCCATATCCTGTCCTACCTTTCTGGATTTTACACTTTTTTCAGATGGCCCTTTTGCCCGGGGGGGCAGTGAGATTTCATTGTAGTGCAGATTTCCTTTACAGGCTTGCTTGGTTGGCCAAAAAGGGCGTATGCGTTTTTTCCTGAATATATTCAGGAAAAAACGCATACGCCCTTTTTGACCAAGTGCATCATTGTCGACGTTGTGCCTCTTTTCCTATGCTTTCAGGGCAATTCCAGTCTACCCCCTGCAATTGTTTTCCTGAAATTCAGCCCCGCTTTCAAGTCCCCTTCGCAGGCTTACTTCAATATATTTTTGGAGGATAGCTGTCATTTATAACTCTGCAGGTTTGTGAAGTACAGTGCCCCTGAGCTCCTTTCTTCAACTCGCTTTCTTGTGAGCTGGGCACAAAACCGCAGGGTTGCTTCAGGCCCTAATCTGTTTCCAGCAGGGCACACTGAGCCTTTGTTTAATTCCTCTTCCTGGTGGGCAATGAGCGTTACATTTGCCCGTGCAGACACCTACAGCTAGTCTCTCATTGGTTCTCCCTATTCCTGTTCATCTTGCACAGAAATGGCAAGCTGTGCCAAACAGGAGGTTAAAGGCACTGACTCTCCAAGCGGGGAGAGTGTTAGTAAAGCATCTGGAATGGTGAACCCGAGGATCAGGATACGAAAACTGAGATGCATTTTAAATCGTTTCCCAATCACACGGTGGACGATACTCTGGGTTTCCCATGCATGTTTTAGCTGGAGGAAGAATGCCTTGAACCTGGAGAGTTGGGACCCATGGAATGGGTACCATGCAGTATGACTTCAAAGGGTCTGCATTTGCTCACCGAAACTCACCAGTGCTATCAGCCAGAAGTGTCCAGCCTTATGTCTCAACCAGCTCTGGGTGTAGATGTGGTCAATCCTGGTTGCATCACATGCCCTGAGTGAATTATTTAAGAATTGCTCTCTATTTCACTGTCTTTGTGTTTTGTTTTCGAAATTTATTTTGATAATGGGATTTATCGGATTTTCACTGCTGCATTTCCGCCGCTGTACACACGCTTGATTCTCTTACGGAGACATATATATCCATGGGTTTTAAGATTCTTCCTAGTCAGGTATATTCCTAGGCGTTGAATATGTGGTGTTGAGTCCATTTCGTTGAGCAAGGAGTAGGTCTTGTCTATTACATATTTGGCTTATGGAATGTTATCTGTGCTAATTTCAGTCTCTGGTTTTATGCAGCACCCCAACGCACCTTTCCCCATAAGCAAGCACTAGTTGGTTTTCTAAATTTGAGACACTGTTCTGTTTTGTAATTCAGTTAATGTGTAGTGAAGTTTACATCCCGTGTATTAGTGATATCTTATGATGTTTCTTTTTCTGTGTGACGTAGTTCACGTAGAATCACCGTACCTGCATCCACTTACTATGCCGCTACGGGCCTGATGACACAGATTTCATTGCTGAGTGATATTGCATTGCACGTACGTGCCACAACTTCTTTATCCATTTTTTGCTTTCTGGGATATTTACCTGATACTGTAGACGAGCTTCTTGTGAACACAGCCGTCCCAAATATTGGGGTGGCTGTCTGTTTTTGATTTTAATTTCCGTAAGTTATAGGACCATAAGTGGAAGTGCCATAGGCTGTGTTGCTTTGTTTCTTACGTGTTTCAGGAAACACCATACACTTCTCCAGGGTGGCTGCTGGCAATTTACATCCTGCCAATCAGCATAACAAGGCTCCCTGTTCTCCATATCCTGTCCTACCTTTCTGGATTTTACACTTTTTTCAGATGGCCCTTTTGCCCGGGGGGGCAGTGAGATTTCATTGTAGTGCAGATTTCCTTTACAGGCTTGCTTGGTTGGCCAAAAAGGGCGTATGCGTTTTTTCCTGAATATATTCAGGAAAAAACGCATACGCCCTTTTTGGCCAAGTGCATCATTGTCGACGTTGTGCCTCTTTTCCTATGCTTTCAGGGCAATTCCAGTCTACCCCCTGCAATTGTTTTCCTGAAATTCAGCCCCGCTTTCAAGTCCCCTTCGCAAGCTTACTTCAATATATTTTTGGAGGATAGCTATCATTTATAACTCTGCAGGTTTGTGAAGTACAGTGCCCCTGAGCTCCTTTCTTCAACTCGCTTTCTTGTGAGCTGGGCACAAAACCGCAGGATTGCTTCAGGCCCTAATCTGTTTCCAGCAGGGCACACTGAGCCTTTGTTTAATTCCTCTTCCTGGTGGGCAATGAGCGTTACATTTGCCCGTGCAGACACCTACAGCTAGTCTCTCATTGGTTCTCCCTATTCCTGTTCATCTTGCACAGAAATGGCAAGCTGTGCCAAACAGGAGGTTAAAGGCACTGACTCTCCAAGCGGGGAGAGTGTTAGTAAAGCATCTGGAATGGTGAACCCGAGGACCAGGAAACGAAAACTGAGATGCATTTTAAATCATTTCCCAATCACACGGTGGACGATACTCTGGGTTTCCCATGCATGTTTTAGCTGGAGGAAGAATGCCTTGAACCTGGAGAGTTGGGACCCATGGAATGGGTACCATGCAGTATGACTTCAAAGGGTCTGCATTTGCTCACCGAAACTCACCAGTGCTATCAGCCAGAAGTGTCCAGCCTTATGTCTCAACCAGCTCTGGGTGTAGATGTGGTCAATCCCGGTTGCATCACATGCCCTGAGTGAATTATTTAAGAATTGCTCTCTATTTCACTGTCTTTGTGTTTTGTTTTCGAAATTTATTTTGATAATGGGATTTATCGGATTTTCACTGCTGCATTTCCGCCGCTGTACACACGCTTGATTCTCTTACGGAGACATATATATCCATGGGTTTTAAGATTCTTCCTAGTCAGGTATATTCCTAGGCGTTGAATATGTGGTGTTGGGTCCATTTCGTTGAGCAAGGAGTAGGTCTTGTCTATTACATATTTGGCTTATGGAATGTTATCTGTGCTAATTTCAGTCTCTGGTTTTATGCAGCACCCCAACGCACCTTTCCCTATAAGCAAGCACTAGTTGGTTTTCTAAATTTGAGACCCTGTTATGTTTTGTAATTCAGTTCATGTGTAGTCAAGTTTACATTCCGTGTATTAGTGATATCTTATGATGTTTCTTTTTCTGTGTGACGTAGTTCACGTAGAATCACCGTACCTGCATCCACTCACTATGCCGCTACGGGCCTGATGACACAGATTTCATTGCTGAGTGATATTGCATTGTACGTACGTGCCACAACTTCTTTATCCATTTTTTGCTTTCTGGGGTATTTACCTGATACTGTAGACGAGCTTCTTGTGAACACAGCCGTCCCAAATATTGGGGTGGCTGTCTGTTTTTGATTTTAATTTCCGTAAGCTATAGGACCATAAGTGGAAGTGCCATAGGCTGTGTTGCTTTGTTTCTTACGTGTTTCAGGAAACACCATACACTTCTCCAGGGTGGCTGCTGGCAATTTACATCCTGCCAATCAGCATAACAAGGCTCCCTGTTCTCCATATCCTGTCCTACCTTTCTGGATTTTACACTTTTTTCAGATGGCCCTTTTGCCCGGGGGGGCAGTGAGATTTCATTGTAGTGCAGATTTCCTTTACAGGCTTGCTTGGTTGGCCAAAAAGGGCGTATGCGTTTTTTCCTGAATATATTCAGGAAAAAACGCATACGCCCTTTTTGGCCAAGTGCATCATTGTCGACGTTGTGCCTCTTTTCCTATGCTTTCAGGGCAATTCCAGTCTACCCCCTGCAATCGTTTTCCTGAAATTCAGCCCCGCTTTCAAGTCCCCTTCGCAGGCTTAGTTCAATATATTTTTGGAGGATAGCTGTCATTTATAACTCTGCAGGTTTATGAAGTACAGTGCCCCTGAGCTCCTTTCTTCAACTCGCTTTCTTGTGAGCTGGGCACAAAACCGCAGGATTGCTTCAGGCCCTAATCTGTTTCCAGCAGGGCACACTGAGCCTTTGTTTAATTCCTCTTCCTGGTGGGCAATGAGCGTTTCATTTGCCCGTGCAGACACCTACAGCTAGTCTCTCATTGGTTCTCCCTATTCCTGTTCATCTTGCACAGAAATTGCAAGCTGTGCCAAACAGGAGGTTAAAGGCACTGACTCTCCAAGCGGGGAGAGTGTTAGTAAAGCATCTGGAATGGTGAACCCGAGGACCAGGAAACGAAAACTGAGATGCATTTTAAATCATTTCCCAATCACACGGTGGACGATACTCTGGGTTTCCCATGCATGTTTTAGCTGGAGGAAGAATCCCTTGAACCTGGAGAGTTGGGACCCATGGAATGGGTACCATGCAGTATGACTTCAAAGGGTCTGCATTTGCTCACCGAAACTCACCAATGCTATCAGCCTGAAGTGTCCAGCCTTATGTCTCAACCAGCTCTGGGTGTAGATGTGGTCAATCCCAGTTGCATCACATGCCCTGAGTGAATTAGTTAAGAATTGCTCTCTATTTCACTGTCTTTGTGTTTTGTTTTCGAAATTTATTTTGATAATGGGATTTATCGGATTTTCACTGCTGCGTTTCGGCCGCTGTACACACGCTTGATTCTCTTACGGAGACATATATATCCATGGGTTTTAAGATTCTTCCTAGTCAGGTATATTCCTAGGCGTTGAATATGTGGTGTTGGGTCCATTTCATTGAGCAAGGAGTAGGTCTTGTCTATTACATATTTGGCTTATGGAAAGTTATCTGTGCTAATTTCAGTCTCTGGTTTTATGCAGCACCCCAAGGCACCTTTCCCCATAAGCAAGCACTAGTTGGTTTTCTAAATTTGAGACCCTGTTCTTTTTTGTAATTCAGTTCATGTGTAGTCAAGTTTACATTCCGTGTATTAGTGATATCTTATGATGTTTCTTTTTCTGTGTGACGTAGTTCACGTAGAATCACCGTACCTGCATCCACTCACTATGCCGCTACGGGCCTGATGACACAGATTTCATTGCTGAGTGATATTGCATTGTACGTACGTGCCACAACTTCTTTATCCATTTTTTGCTTTCTGGGATATTTACCTGATACTGTAGACGAGCTTCTTGTGAACACAGCCGTCCCAAATATTGGGGTGGCTGTCTGTTTTTGATTTTAATTTCCGTAAGCTATAGGACCATAAGTGGAAGTGCCATAGGCTGTGTTGCTTTGTTTCTTACGTGTTTCAGGAAACACCATACACTTCTCCAGGGTGGCTGCTGGCAATTTACATCCTGCCAATCAGCATAACAAGGCTCCCTGTTCTCCATATCCTGGCCTACCTTTCTGGATTTTACACTTTTTTCAGATGGCCCTTTTGCCCGGGGGGGCAGTGAGATTTCATTGTAGTGCAGATTTCCTTTTCAGGCTTGCTTGGTTGGCCAAAAAGGGAGTATGCGTTTTTTCCTGAATATATTCAGGAAAAAACGCATACGCCCTTTTTGGCCAAGTGCATCATTGTCGACGTTCTGCCTCTTTTCCTATGCTTTCAGGGCAATTCCAGTCTACCCCCTGCAATCGTTTTCCTGAAATTCAGCCCCGCTTTCAAGTCCCCTTCGCAGGCTTACTTCAATATATTTTTGGAGGATAGCTGTCATTTATAACTCTGCAGGTTTGTGAAGTACAGTGCCCCTGAGCTCTTTTCTTCAACTCGCTTTCTTGTGAGCTGGGCACAAAACCGCAGGATTGCTTCAGGCCCTAATCTGTTTCCAGCAGGGCACACTGAGCCTTTGTTTAATTCCTCTTCCTGGTGGGCAATGAGCGTTACATTTGCCCGTGCAGACACCTACAGCTAGTCTCTCATTGGTTCTCCCTATTCCTGTTCATCTTGCACAGAAATGGCAAGCTGTGCCAAACAGGAGGTTAAAGGCACTGACTCTCCAAGCGGGGAGAGTGTTAGTAAAGCATCTGGAATGGTGAACCCGAGGACCAGGAAACGAAAACTGAGATGCATTTTAAATCATTTCCCAATCACACGGTGGACAATACTCTGGGTTTCCCATGCATGTTTTAGCTGGAGGAAGAATCCCTTGAACCTGGAGAGTTGGGACCCATGGAATGGGTACCATGCAGTATGACTTCAAAGGGTCTGCATTTGCTCACCGAAACTCACCAATGCTATCAGCCTGAAGTGTCCAGCCTTATGTCTCAACCAGCTCTGGGTGTAGATGTGGTCAATCCCGGTTGCATCACATGCCCTGAGTGAATTATTTAAGAATTGCTCTCTATTTCACTGTCTTTGTGTTTTGTTTTCGAAATTTATTTTGATAATGGGATTTATCGGATTTTCACTGCTGCGTTTCGGCCGCTGTACACACGCTTGATTCTCTTACGGAGACATATATATCCATGGGTTTTAAGATTCTTCCTAGTCAGGTATATTCCTAGGCGTTGAATATGTGGTGTTGGGTCCATTTCGTTGAGCAAGGAGTAGGTCTTGTCTATTACATATTTGGCTTATGGAAAGTTATCTGTGCTAATTTCAGTCTCTGGTTTTATGCAGCACCCCAAGGCACCTTTCCCCATAAGCAAGCACTAGTTGGTTTTCTAAATTTGAGACCCTGTTCTGTTTTGTAATTCAGTTCATGTGTAGTCAAGTTTACATTCCGTGTATTAGTGATATCTTATGATGTTTCTTTTTCTGTGTGACGTAGTTCACGTAGAATCACCGTACCTGCATCCACTCACTATGCCGCTACGGGCCTGATGACACAGATTTCATTGCTGAGTGATATTGCATTGTACGTACGTGCCACAACTTCTTTATCCATTTTTTGCTTTCTGGGATATTTACCTGATACTGTAGACGAGCTTCTTGGGAACACAGCCGTCCCAAATATTGGGGTGGCTGTCTGTTTTTTATTTTAATTTCCGTAAGCTATAGGACCATAATTGGAAGTGCCATAGGCTGTGTTGCTTTGTTTCTTACGTGTTTCAGGAAACACCATACACTTCTCCAGGGTGGCTGCTGGCAATTTACATCCTGCCAATCAGCATAACAAGGCTCCCTGTTCTCCATATCCTGTCCTACCTTTCTGGATTTTACACTTTTTTCAGATGGCCCTTTTGCCCGGGGGGGCAGTGAGATTTCATTGTAGTGCAGATTTCGTTTACAGGCTTGCTTGGTTGGCCAAAAAGGGCGTATGCGTTTTTTCCTAAATATATTCAGGAAAAAACGCATACGCCCTTTTTGGCCAAGTGCATCATTGTCGACGTTGTGCCTCTTTTCCTATGCTTTCAGGGCAATTCCAGTCTACCCCCTGCAATCGTTTTCCTGAAATTCAGCCCCGCTTTCAAGTCCCCTTCACAGGCTTACTTCAATATATTTTTGGAGGATAGCTATCATTTATAACTCTGCAGGTTTGTGAAGTACAGTGCCCCTGAGCTCCTTTCTTCAACTCGCTTTCTTGTGAGCTGGGCACAAAACCGCAGGATTGCTTCAGGCCCTAATCTGTTTCCAGCAGGGCACACTGAGCCTTTGTTTAATTCCTCTTCCTGGTGGGCAATGAGCGTTACATTTGCCCGTGCAGACACCTACAGCTAGTCTCTCATTGGTTCTCCCTATTCCTGTTCATCTTGCACAGAAATGGCAAGCTGTGCCAAACAGGAGGTTAAAGGCACTGACTCTCCAAGCGGGGAGAGTGTTAGTAAAGCATCTGGAATGGTGAACCCGAGGACCAGGATACGAAAACTGAGATGCATTTTAAATCGTTTCCCAATCACACGGTGGACGATACTCTGGGTTTCCCATGCATGTTTTAGCTGGAGGAAGAATGCCTTGAACCTGGAGAGTTGGGACCCATGGAATGGGTACCATGCAGTATGACTTCAAAGGGTCTGCATTTGCTCACCGAAACTCACCAGTGCTATCAGCCAGAAGTGTCCAGCCTTATGTCTCAACCAGCTCTGGGTGTAGATGTGGTCAATCCCGGTTGCATCACATGCCCTGAGTGAATTATTTAAGAATTGCTCTCTATTTCACTGTCTTTGTGTTTTGTTTTCGAAATTTATTTTGATAATGGGATTTATCGGATTTTCACTGCTGCGTTTCGGCCGCTGTACACACGCTTGATTCTCTTACAGAGACATATATATCCATGGGTTTTAAGATTCTTCCTAGTCAGGTATATTCCTAGGCGTTGAATATGTGGTGTTGGGTCCATTTCGTTGAGTAAGGAGTAGGTTTGTCTATTATATATTTGGCTTATGGAAAGTTATCTGTGCTAATTTCAGTCTCTGGTTTTATGCAGCACCCCAAGGCACCTTTCCCCATAAGCAAGCACTAGTTGGTTTTCTAAATTTGAGACCCTGTTCTGTTTTGTAATTCAGTTCATGTGTAGTCAAGTTTACATTCCGTGTATTAGTGATATCTTATGATGTTTCTTTTTCTGTGTGACGTAGTTCACGTAGAATCACCGTACCTGCATCCACTCACTATGCCGCTACGGGCCTGATGACACAGATTTCATTGCTGAGTGATATTGCATTGCACGTACGTGCCACAACTTCTTTATCCATTTTTTGCTTTCTGGGATATTTACCTGGTCCTGTAGACGAGCTTCTTTGGAACACAGCCGTCCCAAACTTTGGGGTGGCTCTGTGTTTTTGATTTTAATTTCCCTAAGGAATAGGACCATAAGTGCAATTGCCATAGGCTGTGTTGCTTTATTTCTTACGTGTTTCAGGAAACACCATACACTTCTCCAGGGTGGCTGTTGGCAATTTACATCCTGCCAATCAGCAAAACAAGGCTCCCTGTTCTCCATATCCTGTCCTACCTTTCTGGATTTTACACTTTTTTCAGATGGCCCTCTTGCCCGGGGGGCATTGAGACTTCATTGTAGTGCAGATTTCCTTTACAGGCTTGCTTGGTTGGCCAAAAAGGGCGTATGCGTTTTTTCCTGAATATATTCAGGAAAAAACGCATACGCCCTTTTTGGCCAAGTGCATCATTGTCGACGTTGTGCCTCTTTTCCTATGCTTTCAGGGCAATTCCAGTCTACCCCCTGCAATCGTTTTCCTGAAATTCTGCCCCGCTTTCAAGTCCCCTTCGCAGGCTTACTTCAATATATTTTTGGAGGATAGCTGTCATTTATAACTCTGCAGGTTTGTGAATTACAGTGCCCCTGAGCTCCTTTCTTCAACTCGCTTTCTTGTGAGCTGGGCACAAAACCGCAGGATTGCTTCAGGCCCTAATCTGTTTCTGGCAGGGCACGCTGAGCCTTTGGTTAATTCCTCTTCCTGGTGGGAAATGAGCCTTACATTTGTCCGTGCAGACACCTATAGCTAGTCTCTCATTGGTTCTCCCTATTCCTGTTCATCTTGCGCAGAAATTGCGAGCTGTGCCAAACAGGAGGTTAAAGGCACTGACTCTCCAAGCGGGGAGAGTGTTAGTAAACCGTCTGGAATGGTGAACCCGAGGACCAGGATACGAAAACTGAGATGCATTTTAAATCGTTTCCTAATCACACGGTGGACCATACTCGCCGTTTCCCACGCATGTTTTAGCTGAAGAAAGAATCCCTTGAACCTGGAGAGTTGGGACCCTTGGATTGTGTACCATGCAGTATGACTTCAAAGGATCTGCATTTGTTCACCGAAACTCACCAATGCTATCAGCCTGAAGTGTCCAGCCTTATGTCTCAACCAGCTCTGGGTGTAGATGTGGTAAATCCAGGTTGCATCACATGCCCTGAGTGAATTATTTAAGAATTGCTTCCTATTTCACTGTCATTGTGTTTTGTTTTTGAAATTTATTTTAATAATGGGATTTATCGGATTTTCACTGCTTCGTTTATGCCGCTGTACACGCGCTTGATTCTGTTACGGAGACATATAAGTCCATGGGTTTTAAGATTCTTACTAATCCGGTATATTCTTAGGCATTGAATATGGCGTGTGGAGTCCATTTCGTTGAGCAAGGAGTAGGTCTTGACTATTACATATTTGGCTTATGGAATGGTATCTGTGCTAATTTCAATCTCTGGTTTTATGCAGCACCCCAACTCACCTTTCCCCTTAAGGAAGCATAAGTTGGTTTTCTTAATTTGAAACCCTCTTCTCTTTTGTAATTCAGTTCATGTGTAGCCATGTTAACATTCCATGTATTAGTGATATCTTATGTCTTTTTCTTTTTGAATTATGTGACTTCGAATGATCACACGTAACTCCTCTTGAGTTGTTATAACTGGCCGTATTTCTTTGATTTCCAGGCTGAGTAATATTCCACTCTACATAAGCACCACATCTCTGTCCGTTTTTTCTCTGCAGATACTTTAAGTTATATCCTAGTCGAGGATCTTTTAAACAGAGAGGTGGTAAACATTGGGGTGCCTGTGTCCTCTCGATTTTTGTTTTTCCCAAGATATACGTCCATGAGTGCAAGTGCCCTGTGCTCGGTAGCTCATTTTTTAGATGCTTTAGTAAACACAATAGACTTATCCAGAGTGACCGTTGGCAATATACATTTCCACTATAAGACTCACAGGGCTCCCTTTTCTCCTTGCCCTGTCCTGCATTTCTGGTGTTTACACTTTATGAGGACGGCTCTTCTGACTGATGCAAAGTGATATGTTTTGTAGTATTGATTTCCAGTGCCCACCTGTTTGGTTGGCTAAAAAAGTGTATGCCCTTTTCTTGAATATATACAGAAAAAGACGCATACACCCTTTTTGGCCAACTGCAATGTTGGCAATGTTCAGCCCCTTTTCTTGTGCTTAATGGCGAGTCCTTTCTACCTCTTCCAATCCCTTTCCTGCCATTCTCCGTTGCTTACAAGTCCTTTTCTCTGACTTTCCTCAAGACATTTTTCAGTGATAGATATTTTCAATTCTGCAGTTTCGTGAATTTTAGTGCCCCTGAGTTCCATTTTCCAACTTGTGTTTATGGGAACTGGCCACAAAGCATCAGGATTCCTCAAGCCCTATTCTGTTTCCATGGGCAACCCTAGCCTTTGGTCAATTCGTCTTCCTGATTGGAAATTAGAGTGGCATGTGCCTGTCCGAACACCTAGGACTTGTCTCTCATTGTTCCTCTTCCTTCTGCTTCATCCTCTGGACAAATTCCAAACTGTATGCAACAGGATGTTGACAGTGCTGACATCTCCAAGTGGGGAGACTGTTAGTAAAGACGCTGGAGTGGTGAACCCTAGCACCAAGAGATGAGGAGATGAGATGCCTTTTCCAAACTTTTCCCGATCAGACGGTATACCATCCTCTGGGTGTGACAGGCATGTTTTAGGTGTAGGAAGGGTCCCATTCATGTGAGGAGAACACCAGGGGATTTTAAATATCAGTGTCTCTCCGCAACCCAAACTGGGGAATTTTTTAAGCTACGGCTACACATATGTTCATTAAGGGCCTTGGGAAGTAGGCAGAGTCCAAACTTTAGATGATTGAAGTCTTCAGGGTCAGAAGCACTCACCACTGTCTTCCCTTAGATTCCATTTTTACTGTCATTGATGGATGATGTCAATAAAAATATCTATTCTTTTTCAGATCATTTCCCCTTATAGGTTATTGCAAAATATTGAGTGTAGTTCCCTGTGCTATACAGTAGTTCCTTGCTGATGATTTCATACATAGCAGTGTGTATGTGTTAATCCCAAACTGTTAATTTATCCCTCCTCCTACCATTTCCCTTTGGTAGTAATAAATTATAAGATTTTATGCTTCTCAGAAATGGGGGAGCTGAAAGAGAGGTATCATTTTCAATGCAAAAGCATTTAAAACAAGATTGAAGCTTTAACCAAGATTATTAGATGTACATCCTTGGAAAGAAATCACTTTGTTTCTCTAATATTGACCTGACAAAGAAGACAAACCTTTTCACTGAACTTGCTTATAAGAAAGTGATGGAAATATCAAATGGAAGTGTTAGAAACATCTTATTTTACCCGAGCCTTATACACTGTTCTATGTTAATTACAGTTTGGCTCACACATCTGTTCATTGAAGTTACAATGTTCTCAATTTCTGTTACTGATCCTCCAGAGTGGACGCCAACAAGTGTCCCCCTGCCCAGTGTCATTGGAGCCAATAGATCGAGACTGAGTTTGGTTCAAAAGCAAAGGAAACTTTATATTTTGATCAGAGAATGGAGAGGTGAGAGCATGTGCTACCCTGTGGGCTGTGGGCTGGGCTGCTGTGTAGAGATCCTGTCAGAGTCACTGGGAGGGAGGGGGCTGAGCTCTCGAGGACCTGGTTGGCTGCAGCTCAGGCTCTATGTCACGGAGTCTGAACTGGGCCCCAGGAGCTGAAGTGTCATCGAGCCATTCTGCTCTAGGAAATCTGGTCTGAAGTGCCGGGTGTGGAACCTCTGTATGCGGGACACTAGGAGCACCTGAAATTAGACAAAGCACAAAGGATAAAAATGGTTAGACTTTATTTTATTGCCCAGATTCTATTTTTATCTCCCAGGCATTTTTAAGGGGCTTTGCCTGGGACAAACTTCTCTTCTGCCTTTTGTCCCTTTCCTCATTCTTGGAGTGCTGCGGGTGCAGACCCTTCTTCTGTAACTGCTGAGTGCTGAGTTAGGAGGCTTCATACCCGTGGGCGAGGGTCAGAACTTCTCCCCAGCAGCCTCCAGGTGACGTTGATTGTCCCCAGGCCTCCTGCCTCCCTGCTCGTCCACCTGAGCACCAGTATTGGAAGTGTTATAGATTCTAATGACCTTTAAGGGTCCAGAAAGGAGATGTGCAGTGGCGCTGTGAGGTCCAGTTTCACTCCGCCCCACATTTGTTCGGCCACCTTAGGCTGACCGTTTCTGCCAGCCTAGATGCTCTGACTGACCGTTTCTGCCAGCCTAGATGCTCTGACCAACAGTCTGCGCTTTCTTCCATTAGGCCCCTGAATTAACGTAAAAACAGCACCAGGTGTCAGGATCCTGCCCGCTCAGCTCTCAGACAGTCCAGGGTCAGTGGTGATGAAGGATCATGATGGTCACTGAGTCAAGAGCCTTTGGAAGTAAACAGGAGTCCAGCCGGTCTTATTGGCCACCATCATCAGGGTGTCTGTAGGCTTTTCTATGGTGACAGCATGATATACGGTTCCCCCGCCAAGATTATTAGCTCCCCTCTGGGTACAGTAAGTACTGCAAGCAGTAGTCTACTCTTTTGGGACACACTCTTGTTGTTTTATGAGAGAAACTCCAGGTCAAGTGATGGTCACACGAGTCGTCATGGTGCCCCGTTGCCCCCGGTTATCTCTCTGGAGGTTGGAGTTGGAGGGCCTCCTCAATCGAGGTCAGTGTGCCCACGGAGCAAACCCTGCAACTTCAGGGCATGGTTGGGGGTTAGGATCACCACGTGGGGTCCGTTTCCCTTAGAAGGGAGGTGGCCTTTTGGGCTGCTGATTTCCAGGTTTTCAGATACCACCAGTATCTTGGCCAGATGTGGCGGTGGGCCAAGCCCCTTGGTGACCATAGTTTATCCTACCTGGATGGCATTCTTGCATTGTTCCATTTCAAGTGGTCCCAGTTTTTGCACTAATACTCCAATGGCGATTCACCTTTCACCAGGAATGTAAAGGTCAAAGGGTTTAGCTAAATTAGGGAGTTCCAGGGCAAGGGTCTGAATTGACTGCTCTTTCCATTCTTGAAAGGCCACTTCTGGATTCTATTCAAAAGGATCATCATCTTTTCCTTTCAGTGTTTCATATAGAGGCCCAGCTAGTAGACTGTAGTTAGGGATCCAGAGGCAGGAAACCCTGGCTTCCCCAGGAACCCCTAAGCTGTCTTCTAGTTTCAGAAAGGGGTAAGGCTGTAAATTGTTTCTTCCCTTTCCTGGGATGGGCTTCTCCGACCTTCTGTGAGAATGAAGCCCAGGCAGGTCACCGTAGTCTGTGATACTTGAGCTTTTTCGTGGACAACTTCTATCCTTTATTGGCTTGGTAGTTCTGAGGCCTCCTTAGTAGGGCTGGCGATCAGAATGTCGTCTGAATATTGAAGGAGTGTTTCCTTTTCCAGAGGTAGAACTTTTAGGTCTTTAGCTGAGCTTTCCCCAAAGATGGTGTGGGAATTTTTGAACCCTTGGGGCAAGACAGCCTGGAAGTATTGTTTTAGTTGTATGTTGAGTCCTGTCACTCACAAGCCAAAATTTCTTGTGACTCTGGGACTAATGGAATACAAAAGAAGGCATCAGTGAAGACTAATACAGAATACCAAGTCCTGGTGGTTGGTAGAATGACCAGCAGGGTGTAGGATTTAGGAACTACTGGAGGTATATCCTCAGTGGCTTCACTGACTGTCCTGACATCCTTTACCAGGACTCCAGCAGCCCATGGGGCTCTCGAGGTCAGGCCAATCCCAGGATATGGAGCTCACCTGGGCAGGTACCCTACCCCCACCCCAGCCCACGGGGCTCTCGTGTTCAGGCCCCTCCCAGGATATGGGATTCCCTGGGCAGGTCCTCTGCAGTCCATGGGGCTCCCGTGGTCAGGCCCCTCCCAGGATACAGAGCTACCCTTGCAGGTACCTTGGCAGGGCTGGGCACACAGGAACCGTGCACATAGCCCTCATTGCAGAGCACTCCCAGCTCACCTGTCGCTCAGATCTGACACAGAGCACCTCAGAGCAGGACTTGAACTAACAAACAGCAGCTCTGACAGGTCTGTGACCCTGGGCACCACTCTGTGCGGCCTCCTCCACCTGGTCTTCCAGAGACTTCCACTGCACCCGGGGCACCAGGCCTCTGTCTCCAACCACCACCCACCCCTCCTCTCCCTGACTCCTGGGTTCCTCTCATTAGGAGAGGGTTTTCTTGAAGTTGTCTCCCACTCATGGGCCAGATAATATAATTAGAAAACAAGCCAGAGCTGCAGCCCCTTGTCTATCCTGACTCTCAGGAGCCCACACCTGTTCCTTGGACCTGGCCAATTCAGCAAGTTCCATTTTCAGCAACTGTGAGCCCCTGAGGGGTGATTATTGGCTGGCTTGGGAAGCCTGACCGTGCCGGCCAGCCCTCCCCAGGTGTGCCTGGGTTGAGATCAATATAAACACCGCTCCAGGCAGCAAGAGCCCCTGCAGCTGTGCCTGACGCCATTTTCTCTGCCCTGTCAGCAGTCTCGGGGCTGGGCTGGTGGGAGGGAGTGAGAGGCCACGGCTTTGTGGGTGTCCCAGTGTGAGTGGGGCTCTGCTGGACTTTCTGCAGCAGTTGCCAAGATGCTACCTGCTAAAGAAGAGGATGTGTCACCCACACCTGCCGCTGGAATTTCTCCCTGGGCACAGGTGAGGAAGGAAGAAAGCAGTGGGGGCCGGGACAGCAGGGGTATCTCAGGCAGGGAAATGGAGAGCTTCCAGAAGAGCACCCAGGGCCAGGACCATCCTGGCTGGCCTGCAGGCACCAAGTCGGCTGGCATGCTGTCCCTCATGTGGCTCCATGGCCCTTCCTCTAGGTTTTCAAGTCCTTGTACATATTCAGGTGTTTAGCCTTGGAAGGGTGGGAACATTTCAGCAGCAGCTGGCCTGGGGCTCGGCCCACGTTTACTCACAGATACCTCGGCACGGTCCACCAGCTTTGCAGTGAGGACGCTTGTTGCGAGGAGCATGCTGGCTGAATGGGAGATGATTCCCCACCACTGACCAACTTCAGAATTGTTTGCAATTGGAGCAAGTGCCCTGAAACGGTTTTCCTCTGTGTAACTGGTGGGTTCTGTTCTTTTTTATCTTTTTTTCGTTTTTGGTTCAAGGTAGATTTTATTCCTCTTTTGTGTATTTACAGATATAAGCATGGAAATAATTTATTCATATAAATACATGTATGTGAAGGGAAGAATATTTTTCTGTTTTACTTTTTTTAATTTTATTTTTTTATTTTGAATTTAATTTTATATTTTTATACAGCAGGTTGTTTTTGGTTATCTACTTTATACATATAAATGTATACATACCAATCCCAATATCTCAACTCCTCCCACCACCATCCCCAACAGCTTTCCCCCCTTGTTGTCCATACGTTTGTTGTATACATGTATTGCTCTATTTCTGCCTTGCAAAACGGTTCATCTGTACAATTTTTCTAGGTTCCACATATATGCATTAATATACAAGATTTGTTTTTCTCTTTCTGACTTACTTCACTCTGTATGACAGTCTCTAGATCCATCAACGTCTCTACAAATGTCCCAATTTCATTCCTTTTTATGGCTTAGTAATATTCCATTTTATATATGTACCACATCTTTATGCATTCGTCTGTCTGTGGGCATTTAGGTTGCTTCCATTTCCTGGATAGTGTAAATAGTGATGCAATGAACATTGTGGTGAATGTCTCTTTTTGATTTATGGTTTTGTCTGGGTATATGCCCAGTAGAGGGATTGCTGTATCATATGGTAATTCTATTCTTAGTTTTATAAGAAACTCCATAATGTTCTCCACAGTGACTGTATCAATTTACGTTCCCAACAATAGTGGAAGAGGATTCCTTATCTCCACACCGTTTCCAGCATTTGTTGTTTGTAGATTTTCTGATGATGCCCATTCTAATAGGTGTGAGGTGATACACCATGGATGAGTCTATTTCGTTGAGCAAAGAGTAGGTCTTGTTTATTACGTATTTGGCTTATGGAATGGTATGTGTGCTAATTTCAATCTGTTTTTATACAGCAGCCCAACTCAACTTTCCCCTTAAGCAAGCATAAGGTTTTTATCTAAATGTGAGACTCTGTTCGGTTTTGTAATTCAGTTTATGTGTAGCCAAGTTTACACTCCCTCTATTAGTGATATCTTATGATAATTATCTTTCTTTGTGTGATATATTTCTCTTAGAATCATCATAATTAAATCCACTCAATTTGCTGCTACAGGCCTGATGACATTGATTTCACTGCTGAGTGATATTCCGTTGTACGTAAGTAGCACAACTTCTTTATCCATTTTTTTCTTTCTGGGATATTTAATTTGTACTGGACTCGAGGTTCTTGTAAACACAGCAGCCCTAAATTTTGTGTTGGCTGTGTCTTGTTGATTTTAATTTTCCTAAGCTATAGGGCCAAAAGTGGAAGTGCCCTAGGCTCTGTAGCTTTGTTTTTTAGATGTTTCAGGATACACCATGAACATCTCCAGAGTGTCTGTTGGCAATTTACATCCCGCCCATCAGCATAACACGGCTCCCTGTTCTCCATGGCCTGTCCTGTGTTTCTGGTTTTTACACTTTATTCAGATGGCCTTTTTGACGAATGGGAAATGTGACTTCATTGTAGTGTGGATTTCCATTGCTGGAGTGCTTGGTTGGCCAAAATGTTCATATGCGTTTTTTCCTGAATATATTCAGGAAAAATGTATACGCACTTTTTGTCCATGTGCATCACTGTCAAAGATCTGCCGCTTTTCATATGCTTTAAATGCAATTCCAATCTACCTCTTGAAATATGATTCCTGCAATTCTGCCTCGTTTTCAAGTCCTCTTTGCAGACTTACTTCGATATATTTTTGCCAATAGCTGTCATTTATCTCTGCAGGTTTGTGAATTACAGTGCCCCTGAGCTCCTTTCTTAACTCGCTTCCTTGTAAGCTGGCCACAAAACTGCAGGTTTGCTTCAGGCCATAATCAGGGTCCAGCAGGGCACTCTGAGCCTTTGGTTAATTCCTCTTCCTGGTGGGAAATTAGAGTTAAATGTGCCCCTCCAGATACCTGCCTCACTCCCAGCCACATGGTGATGTATGTCCTCAGGTTTGAGGCCATATGTGATGGGTTCCTCATCTTTTGATGATGTGGCCCCACTGGTGTGTGGACACTCCTGCCTGGTTCCCATCCCCTTGGTGATGTGGGCCCTCTGGTGAGACTCTGATCCTGGTTGGGTTCCTCACACATCCGTGAGGTGAGCCCTCTTCTCTGAGGTCACTCCTGCCTGGCTGGCACAACCCGCCTTGTTGACTTCGGCACCCTGGTGGCAGTTGGAGCCTGCTGGGAGCCTCCTTCCCGCGGTGATGAGGCCCTCTGGCGTCAGACCCTAATGGCGGGGTTCCCACATTTTCTGATACGTGCTAAGTGGTACGAGGGCACTCCTGCCAGGTTCCCATCCTCATGAGCGTGTGGGCCTTCTGTTTTGAGGTCCTAACGGCTGGGTTGCTCACACTTTCATGATGTGGGCCCTCTGCTGTGAGGTCAATCCTGCCTGGCTGGCGCACGTCGCCTTGGCGATGTGGACCCTCTGGTGGCAGTTGGAGTGTGCTGGGGCCTCCTCCCCTCAGTGATGAGGGCCTTCTTGTGTCAGGCCCTAAGTGCTGGGCTCCACACATTTTCTGATGTGTGCCCAGTGGTGCGAGTCACTCCTGCCAGGTTCCCATCCCCATGGGCATGTGGGACTTCTGTTCTGTGGTCCCAACTGCTGGGTTGCTCACAGTTTCATGATGTGGGCCCTTTGCTGTGTGTTCACTCTGGCCTGTATCCCATAGTGTCAGTGCTCTGGGCCTCCAGCTTGGAGTTTCCAACTTCTCGATTCCTCACCTTTTTTATTCTATGGGCCCTCGGTTGTGCGTCTCCTCCTGCATGCCTCACTCCCAGCCCCTTCGTGATGTGTGTCCCCTTGTTTGAGGCCACATGTGCTGTGTTCCTCACCTTTCTATAATGTGGCCACACTGGTGTGAGGACACTCTTGCCTGGTTCCCATTCCCTTGGTGATGTTGGCCCCACTGCTGTTAGGACAGTCTTGCCTGGTTCCCATCACCTTGGTGATGTTGGCCCTCTGGTGAGAGTCTGATCCTGGTTAGGTTCCTCACCCTTCTGTGAGGTGGGCCCTCTGCTCTGAGGTCACTCCTGCCTGGCTGGCACACCCCGCCTTGGCAACGTCGGCCATATGGTGGCAGTTGGAGCCTGCTGGGAGCCTCCTCCCCTCAGTGATGAGGGCCCTCTGGCCTCAGGCCCTAACTGCTGGGTTCCCACATTTTCTGATTCGTGCTAAGTGGTGCAAGGACACTCCTGCCAGGTTCCCATCCCCATGGGGATGTGAGCCTTCTGCTCTGAGGTCCCAACGGCTGTGTTGCTCACAGTTTCATGATGAGGGCCCTCTGGTGTGAGTTCACTCCTGCCTAGATCCCATAGCCTCGCTGCTCCTGGCTGCCTGCCGGAGGTTCCAACTGTGGGATTCCTCACCTTTTTTATTCTATGGTCCCTCTGTTTTGAGGATCCTCTGGCCTGCCTCACTCCCAGCCCCTTGGTGATGTGTGTCCTCAGGTTTGAGGCCACGTGTGCTGGGTCCCTCAAATTATGGTGATGTAGCCCCACTGGTGTGAGGACACTCCTGCCTGGTTCCCATTCCCTTGGTGATGTTGGCCCTCTGGTGACAGTCTGATCCTTGTTGGGTTCCTCACACTTCTGTGAGGTGGGCTTTCTGCTCTGAGGTCACTCCTGCCTGGTTGGCACACCCCGCCTTGGTGACATCGGCCTTATGGTGGCAGTTAGAGCCTGCTGGGAGCCTCCTCCCCTCGGTGATGAGGGTCCTCTGGCCTCAGGTCCTAACTGCTGGGTTCCCACATTTTCTGATTCGTGGAAGTGGGCCGAGGACACTCCTGTCAGGTTCCCATCCCCATAGGGATGTGGGCCTTCTGCTCTGAGGTCCCATCCGCTGGGTTGCTCACAGTTTCATGATGTGGGACCTCTGCTGTGAGTTTGCTGTGGCCTGGATCCCATAGACTCTGTGCTCTGGGCGGCCTACTGGCCGGTTCCAACTGCTGGATTCCTCACAACTTTTATTCTGTGGGCTCTGTTTTGTGAGGATACTCCTGCTTGCCTCACTCCTAGCCCCTTGGAGATGTGGGTCCCCTGTTTTAGGCCACATGTTCTGGGTTCCTCACCTTTCTATAATGTGGCCACACTGGTGTGAGGACCCTCCTGCCTGGTTCCGATCCCCTTGGTGATGTGGGCCCTCTGGTGAGAGTCTTATCCTGGCTGGTTTCCTCACCCTTCTGTGAGGTAGGCCCTCTGCGGTGAGGTCACTCCTGCCTGGCTGGCACACATCACCTTGGTGACGTGGGCCCTCAGTTGGGAGTTGGTGTCTGCTGCGAGTCTCCGTCCCTCGGTAATGAGGGCCCTCTTGCGTCAGACCCTAACTCCTGGGCTCCCAAAATTTGCAGATGTGCGACGTGTGGTGCGAGTACACTCCTGTCAGGTTCCCAACCCCATGGGAATTTGGGCCTTCTGCTCTGAGGTCCCAACGGCTGGGGTGCTCACAGTTTCATGATGAGGGCCCTCTGATGTGCGTTCATTCCGGCCTAGATCCCATAGGCTTGCTGCTCCTGGGCGCCTGCTGGGAGGTTCCAACTGCGGGATTCCTCACCTTTTTTATTCTATGGGCCCTCTGTTTTGAGGCTCCTCCTGCCTGCCTCAATCCCAGCCCCGTTGTGATGTGTGTCCTCTGGTGTGAGGCCACGTGTGCTGGGTCCCTCACCTTTCGATGATGTGGCCCCAATGGTGTGAGGACACTCGTGCCTGTTTCCCAGCCCCTTGGTGATGTGGCCCCTCTGGTGAGAGTCTGATCCTGGCTGGGTTCCTTACCGTTCTGTGAGGTGGGCCCTGTGCTCTGAGGTAACTCCTGCCTGGCTTGCTCCCATTGCCTTGGTGACGTCGGCCCTCTGGTGGCAGTTGGATCCTTTTGGAGACTCCTGTCCTCGGTGATGAGGTCCCTCTGGCGTCAGGCTCTAACTGCTGGGCTCCCCAGGTTTTCTGATGTGAGCCCAGTGATGCCAGGACACTCGTGAAATGTTCCCATCCCCATGGCGATATGGGCCTTCTGCTCTGAGGTTCCAACGACTGGGTTGCTCACAGTTTCCTGATGTTAACTCTCTGGTGTTAGTTCACTCATTCCTAGATCCCATAGCCTCTGTACTCTGGGCCGCCTGCTGGGAAGTTCCTACTGCTGGGTTCCTCACCTTTTTTATTCTTTGGGCCCTGTGTTGGGAGGCTCCTCCTGCCTGTGTCACTCCCAGCCCCTTGGTGATGTAGGTCCTCTGGTTTGTGGCCACATGTGCCAGTTTCCTCATCTTTTAGTAATGTGGCCCCACTGGTGTGAGGACACTCGTGCCTGGTTCCCGTCCCCTTGGTGATATGGGCCCTCTGGTGAGAGTCTGATCCTGGTTGGGTTCCTCACACTTCTTTGAGGTGGGCCGTCTGCTGTGAGGTCACTCCTGCCTGGCTGGCACACCCCGCCTTGGCGACGTGGGCCCTCTTGTGGTAGTTGGAACATGCTGGGAGCCTCCTCCCCTCAGTGATGAGGGCCCTCTGGTGTCAGGCCCTAACTGCTGGGTACCCACATTTTCTGATATGTGCTAAGTGGTGCGAGGACACTCCTGCCATGCTCCCAACACCTTGGGGATGTGGACCTTCTGCTCTGAGGTCCAAATGGCTGGGTTGCTCGCAGTTTCATGATGTGGACCCTCTGCTGTGAGTTTACTGCGGCCTGAATCGCATAGACTTGGTGCTCTTGGCCGCCTGCTGGGAGGTTCCCATTGCTGGATTCCTCAGCTTTTTTATTCTATGGGCCCTGTGTTGTGAGGCTACTCCTGCCTGCCTCATTCCGAGCCCCTTGGAGATGTGGGTCTTCTGGTTTAGGCCACATGTGCTGGGTTCCTCACCTTTCTATGATGTGGCCACACTGGTGTGAAGACTCTCCTGCCTGGTTCTGATCACCTTGGTGATGTGGGCCCTCTGGTGAGAGTCTTATCCTGGCTGTGTTCCTCACCCTTCTGTGAGGTAGGCCCTCTGCGGTGAGGTCACTCCTACCTGGCTGTCACACGTCACCTTGGCGACGTGGGACCTCAGTTGGGTGTTGGTGCCTGATTGGAGTCTCCTCCCCTTGGTAATGAGGGCCCTCAGGCGTCAGGCCCTAACTCCTGGGTTCCCTAAATTCTCTGATGTGTGCCCTGTGGTGCGAGTACACTTCTGACAGGTTCCCAACCCCATGGGAATGTGGGCCTTCTGCTCTGAGATCCCAACGCCTAGGTTGCTCACAGTTTCATGATGACGGCCCTCTGGTGTGAGATCACTCCGGCCTGGATCCCATAGTCTCGCTGCTCCTGGCCGCCTGCTGGGAGGTTCCAACTGCGGGATTCTTCACCTCTTTAATTCTATGGTCCCTCTGTTTTGAGGCTCCTCCTGCCTGCCTCAATCCCAGCTCCCTTGTGATGTGTGTCCTCTGGTTTGAGGCCACGTGTGCTGGGTCCCTCACTTTTCGGTGATGTGGCCCCACTAGTGTGAGGACACTCCTGCCTGGTTCCCATTCCCTTGGTGATGTGGGCCCTCTGGTGAGAATCTGATCCTCTTTAGTTCTTCACACTTCTGTGAGGTTGACCCTCTGCTCTGAGGTCACTCCTGCCTGGTTGTCGCACTCCGCATTGGTGACGTCGCCCCTCTGGTAGCAGTCGGAGCTGGCTGGGAGCCACCGCCCCTCGGTGATGAGGGCCCTCTGGCATCAGGCACTAATTGCTGGGCTCCCCACATTTTTTCATGTGTGCCCACTCTTGCGATGACACTCCTGCTTGTTTCCCTTCCCCATGGGGATGTGGGCCTTCTGCTCTGAGGTCACAACGGCTGGGTTGCTTACAGAATCACAATGAGGGCCCTCTGTTGTGAGTTCATGCCGGCCTGGATCTCATAGCCTCAGTGCTCTGGGCCGCCTGCTAGGAAGATCCAACTGCTGGTTTCCACACCTTTTGTATACAATGGGACATGTGTTGTGAGGTTAATCCTGCCTGCCTCACTCCGAAACCCATGGTGATGTGGGTCCTCTGGTTTGAGGCCACATGTGCTGGGTACCTCAACTTTTGATGATGTGGCCCCACGGGTGTGAGGACACTCCTGCCTGGTTCCCATCACCTTGGTGATGTGGGCCCTCTGGGGAGAGTCTGATCCTGGCTGGGTTCCCTACCATTCTGTGAGGTGGGCCCTCTGATGTCAGGTCACTCCTGCCTGGCTAGCTCACATCGCCTTGGCGACGTGGGCCCTCTGTTGGCCACTGGAGCATGCTGGGAGCCTCCTACTCCCGTGAATGATGGCCCTGGAAAAAATGCATATGCCCTTTTTGGCCAAGTGCTTCATTGACGAGGTTCTGCCACTTCTCTTATGCTTTCAGAGCAATTCACGTCTACCTCCTGAAATCGGATTCCAGCAATTCTGCCCCACTTTCAAGTCCTCTTCGCAGCCTTAATTCAATATATTTTTGTACGATTTCTGTCATTTATAAGTCTGCAGGTATGTGAATGACAGTGCCCCTGAGCTCCTTTCCTCAACTCGCTTTCTTGTGAGCTGGCCACAAAACCGCAGGATTGCTTCAGGCCCTAATCTTGTTCCAGCACGGCATGCTGAGCCTTTGGTTAATTCCTTTTCCTGTTGGGAAATGAGTGTTAAAATTGCCCGTGCATACTGGGCATATACCCTGAGAAAACCAAAATTCAAAAAGAGTCATGTACCAAAATGTTCATTGCAGCTCTATTTACAATAGCCCGGAGATGGAAAGAACCTAAGCGCCCATCATCGGACGAATGGATAAAGAAGATGTGGCACATATACACAATGGAATATTACTCAGCCTTAAAAAGAAATGAAACTGAGTTATTTGTAATGAGATGGATAGACCTAGAGTCTGTCATACAGAGTGAAGTAAGTCAGAAAGAAAAAGACAAATAGCGTATGCTAACACATATATATGGAATTTAAAGGAAAAAAATGTCATGAAGAACCTAGGGATAAGACAGGAATAGAGGCGCAGACCTACTGGAGAACGGAATTGAGGATATGGGGAGGGGGAATGGTGAGTTTTGACAGGGCGAGAGAGAGTCATGGACATATACACACTAACAAATGTAGTAAGGTAGATAGCAAGGGGGAAGCAGCCGCAAGGCACAGGGATATTAGCTCGGGGCGTTGGGACAGCCTGGAGGGGTGGAAGGGGGAGAGAGGGAGGGAGGGAGACACAAGAGGGAAGACACAGGGAGCATATGTATATGTATAGCTGATTCACTTTGTTATAAAGCAAAAACTAACACACCATTGTAAAGCAATTATACCCCAATAAAGATGTTAAAAAAAATATTTGCCCGTGCACACACCTACAGATAGTCTCCCATTGGTTCTCCTTATTCCTGTTCATCTTGCGCAGAAATTGCAAACAGTGCCAAACAGGAGGTTAAAGGCACTGACTCTCCAAATGGGGAGAGTGTAAGAAAAGGGTCTGGAATGGTGAACCTGAGTACCAGGGGACGAAAACAGACATGCATGTAAAAAGGTTTCCCAGTCACACGGTGGAGCATACTCTGGGTTTCCCATGCAAATTTTAGCAGAAGGAAGAATCCCTTGAACCTGGAGAGTTGGGAACCATGGAATGGGTACCAGGCAGTATGACATCAAAGGGTCTGCATTTGCTCACTGAACCTCACCAATGCTATCAGCCCAAAGGGTCAAGCCTTATCTCTCACCCAGCTCTGGGTGTAGATGTGGTAAACCAGGTTGCATCACATGCCCTGTGTGAGTTATTTAAGAATTGCTCTCTATTTCACTGTCATTGTGTTTTGTTTTTGAAATTTTTTTTGACACTGGGATTTATCGGATTTTCACTGCTGCGTTAATGCCGCTGTACACACTCTTGATTCTCTTACGGAGACATAAATATCCACGGGTTTTAAGATTCTTCCTAGTCAGGTATATTCCTAGGCGTTGAATATGTGGTGTTGAGTCCATTTCGTTGAGCAAGGAGTAGGTCTTGTCTATTACATATTTGGCTTATGGAACGGTATCTGTGCTAATTTCAGTCTCTGGTTTTATGCAGCACTCCAACGCACCTTTCTCCATAAGAAAGCACAAGTTGGTTTTCTAAATTTGAGACTGTTCTGTTTTGTAATTCAGTTCATGTGTAGTCAAGTTTACATACTGTGTATTAGAGATATTTTATGATGTTTCTTTTTATGTGTGACTTATTTCACGTAGAATCACCATACCTGTATCCACTCACTATGCCACTACGGGCCTGATGACACAGATTTCATTGCTGAGTGATATTCCATTGTACATACGTACCACAACTTCTTTATCCATTGTTTGCTCTCTGAGATATTTACCTGGTACTGTAAACGAGGTTCTTGTGAACAGAGAGGTCCCAAACTTTGAGGTGGCTGGGTGTTTTTGATTTTAATTTCCCTAAGCTGTAGGACCATAAGTGGAAGTGCCATAGGCTGTGTTGCTTTGTTTCTTACGTGTTTCAGGAAACACATAACACTTCTCCAGAATGGCTGTCGGCAATTTACATCATATGCATCAGCATAATAAGGATCCCTGTTTTCCATTGCCTGTCCTCCGTTTCTGGATTTTACAATTTTTTTAAATGGCCCTTTTGCCCTTGGGGGCACTGAGATTTCATTGTAGTGCAGGTTTATTTACAAGCTTCTTGGTTGGCCAAAAAGTGCGTATGCGGTTTTTCCTGAATATATTTAGGGAAAAAAGCATCCGCACTTTTTGGACAAGTGCATCATTATCGACGTTCTGCCTCTTTTCCTATTCTTTAAGTGCAATTCCAGTTTAACCCTTCAATCGTTTTCCTGAATTTCTGCCCCGATTTCAAGTCCCCTTTGCAGGCTTACTTCAATATATTTATGGAGGATAGCTGTCATTTATAACTCTGCAGGTTTGTGAATTACAGTGCCCCTGAGCTCCTTTCTTCAACTCGCTTTCTTGTGAGCTGGGCACAAAACCGCAGGATTGCTTCAGGCACTAATCTCTTTCCAGCAGGGCACGCTGAGCGTTTGGTTAATTCCTCTTCCTGGTGGGAAATGAGCATTACATTTGCCCGTGCAGACACCTACAGCTAGTCTCTCATTGGTTCTCCCTATTCCTGTTCATCTTGCACAGAAATGGCAAGCTGTGCGAAACAGGAGGTTAAAGGCACTGACTCTCCAAGCGGGGAGAGTGTTAGTAAAGCATCTGGAATGGTGAACCCGAGGACCAGGATACGAAAACTGAGATGCATTTTAAATCGTTTCCCAATCACACGGTGGACGATACTCTGGGTTTCCCATGCATGTTTTAGCTGGAGGAAGAATCCCTTGAACCTGGAGAGTTGGGACCCATGGAATGGGTACCATGCAGTATGACTTCAAAGGGTCTGCATTTGCTCACCAAAACTCACCAATGCTTTCAGCCTGAAGTGTCCAGCCTTATGTCTCAACCAGCTGTGGGTGTAGATGTGGTCAATCCCGGTTGCATCACATGCCCTGAGTGAATTGTTTAAGAATTGCTCTCTATTTCACTGTCTTTGTGTTTTGTTTTTGAAATTTATTTTGATAATGGGATTTATCGGATTTTCGCTGCTGCGTTTATGCCGCTGTACACACGCTTGATTCTCTTACGGAGACATATAAATCCATGGGTTTTAAGATTCTTCGTAGTCAGGTATATTCCTAGGCATTGAATATGTGGTGTTGAGTCCATTTCGTTGAGCAAGGAGTAGGTCTTGTCTATTACATATTTGGCTTATGGAAAGTTATCTGTGCTAATTTCAGTCTCTGGTTTTATGCAGCACCCCAAGGAACCTTTCCCCATAAGCAAGCACTAGTTGGTTTTCTAAATTTGAGACCCTGTTCTTTTTTGTAATTCAGTTCATGTGTAGTCAAGTTTACATTCCGTGTATTAGTGATATCTTATGATGTTTCTTTTTCTGTGTGACGTAGTTCACGTAGAATCACCGTACCTGCATCCACTCACTATGCCGCTACGGGCCTGATGACACAGATTTCATTGCTGAGTGATATTGCATTGTACGTACGTGCCACAACTTCTTTATCCATTTTTTGCTTTCTGGGATATTTACCTGATACTGTAGACGAGCTTCTTGTGAACACAGCCGTCCCAAATATTGGGGTGGCTGTCTGTTTTTGATTTTAATTTCCGTAAGCTATACGACCATAAGCGGAAGTGCCATAGGCTGTGTTGCTTTGTTTCTTACGTGTTTCAGGAAACACCATACACTTCTCCAGGGTGGCTGCTGGCAATTTACATCCTGCCAATCAGCATAACAAGGCTCCCTGTTCTCCATATCCTGTCCTACCTTTCTGGATTTTACACTTTTTTCAGATGGCCCTTTTGCCCGGGGGGGGGGGGGCAGTGAGATTTCATTGTAGTGCAGATTTCCTTTACAGGCTTGCTTGGTTGGCCAAAAAGGGCGTATGCGTTTTTTCCTGAATATATTCAGGAAAAAACGCATACGCCCTTTTTGGCCAAGTGCATCATTGTCGACGTTGTGCCTCTTTTCCTATGCTTTCAGGGCAATTCCAGTCTACCCCCTGCAATCGTTTTCCTGAAATTCAGCCCCGCTTTCAAGTCCCCTTCGCAGGCTTACTTCAATATATTTTTGGAGGATAGCTGTCATTTATAACTCTGCAGGTTTGTGAAGTACAGTGCCCCTGAGCTTCTTTCTTCAACTCGCTTTCTTGTGAGCTGGGCACAAAACCGCAGGATTGCTTCAGGCCCTAATCTGTTTCCAGCAGGGCACACTGAGCCTTTGTTTAATTCCTCTTCCTGTTGGGCAATGAGCGTTACATTTGCCCGTGCAGACACCTACAGCTAGTCTCTCATTGGTTCTCCCTATTCCTGTTCATCTTGCACAGAAATGGCAAGCTGTGCGAAACAGGAAGTTAAAGGCACTGACTCTCCAAGCGGGGAGAGTGTTAGTAAAGCATCTGGAATGGTGAACCCGAGGACCAGGATACGAAAACTGAGATGCATTTTAAATCGTTTCCCAATCACACGGTGGACGATACTCTGGGTTTCGCATGCATGTTTTAGCTGGAGGAAGAATCCCTTGAACCTGGAGAGTTGGGACCCATGGAATGGGTACCATGCAGTATGACTTCAAAGGGTCTGCATTTGCTCACCGAAACTCACCAATGCTATCAGCCTGAAGTGTCCAGCCTTATGTCTCAACCAGCTCTGGGTGTAGATGTGGTCAATCCCGGTTGCATCACATGCCCTGAGTGAATTAGTTAAGAATTGCTCTCTATTTCACTGTCTTTGTGTTTTGTTTTCGAAATTTATTTTGATAATGGGATTTATCGGATTTTCACTGCTGCGTTTCGGCCGCTGTACACACGCTTGATTCTCTTACGGAGACATATATATCCATGGGTTTTAAGATTCTTCCTAGTCAGGTATATTCCTAGGCGTTGAATATGTGGTGTTGGGTCCATTTCGTTGAGCAAGGAGTAGGTCTTGTCTATTACATATTTGACTTATGGAAAGTTATCTGTGCTAATTTCAGTCTCCGGTTTTATGCAGCACCCCAAGGCACCTTTCCCCATAAGCAAGCACTAGTTGGTTTTCTAAATTTGAGATCCTGTTCTTTTTTGTAATTCAGTTCATGTGTAGTCAAGTTTACATTCCGTGTATTAGTGATATCTTATGATGTTTCTTTTTCTGTGTGACGTAGTTCACGTAGAATCACCGTACCTGCATCCACTCACTATGCCGCTACGGGCCTGATGACACAGATTTCATTGCTGAGTGATATTGCATTGCACGTACGTGCCACAACTTCTTTATCCATTTTTTGCTTTCTGGGATATTTACCTGATACTGTAGACGAGCTTCTTGTGAACACAGCCGTCCCAAATATTGGGGTGGCTGTCTGTTTTTGATTTTAATTTCCGTAAGCTATAGGACCATAAGTGGAAGTGCCATAGGCTGTGTTGCTTTGTTTCTTACGTGTTTCAGGAAACACCATACACTTCTCCAGGGTGGCTGCTGGCAATTTACATCCTGCCAATCAGCATAACAAGGCTCCCTGTTCTCCATATCCTGTCCTCCCTTTCTGGATTTTACACTTTTTTCAGATGGCCCTTTTGCCCGGGGGGCAGTGAGACTTCATTGTAGTGCAGATATCCTTTACAGGCTTGCTTGGTTGGCCAAAAAGGGCGTATGCGTTTTTTCCTGAATATATTCAGGAAAAAACGCATACGCCCTTTTTGGCCAAGTGCATCATTGTCGACGTTGTGCCTCTTTTCCTATGCTTTCAGGGCAATTCCAGTCTACCCCCTGCAATCGTTTTCCTGAAATTCAGCCCCGCTTTCAAGTCCCCTTCGCAGGCTTACTTCAATATATTTTTGGAGGATAGCTGTCATTTATAACTCTGCAGGTTTGTGAAGTACAGTGCCCCTGAGCTCCTTTCTTCACCTCGCTTTCTTGTGAGCTGGGCACAAAACCGCAGGATTGCTTCAGGCCCTAATCTGTTTCCAGCAGGGCACACTGTGCCTTTGTTTAATTCCTCTTCCTGGGGGGCAATGAGCGTTACATTTGCCCGTGCAGACACCTACAGCTAGTCTCTCATTGGTTCTCCCTATTCCTGTTCATCTTGCACAGAAATTGCAAGCTGTGCGAAACAGGAGGTTAAAGGCACCGACTCTCCAAGCGGGGAGAGTGTTAGTAAAGCATCTGGAATGGTGAACCCGAGGACCAGGAAACGAAAACTGAGATGCATTTTAAATCATTTCCCAATCACACGGTGGACGATACTCTGGGTTTCCCATGCATGTTTTAGCTGGAGGAAGAATCCATTGAACCTGGAGAGTTGGGACCCATGGAATGGGTACCATGCAGTATGACTTCAAAGGGTCTGCATTTGCTCACCGAAACTCACCAATGCTATCAGCCTGAAGTGTCCAGCCTTATGTCTCAACCAGCTCTGGGTGTAGATGTGGTCAATCCCGGTTGCATCACATGCCCTGAGTGAATTATTTAAGAATTGCTCTCTATTTCACTGTCTTTGTGTTTTGTTTTCGAAATTTATTTTGATAATGGGATTTATCGGATTTTCACTGCTGCGTTTCCGCCGCTGTACACACGCTTGATTCTCTTACGGAGACATATATATCCATGGGTTTTAAGATTCTTCCTAGTCAGGTATATTCCTAGGCGTTGAATATGTGGTGTTGAGTCCATTTCGTTGAGCAAGGAGTAGGTCTTGTCTATTACATATTTGGCTTATGGAATGTTATCTGTGCTAATTTCAGTCTCTGGTTTTATGCAGCACCCCAAGGAACCTTTCCCCATAAGCAAGAACTAGTTGGTTTTCTAAATTTGAGACCCTGTTCTTTTTTGTAATTCAGTTCATGTGTAGTCAAGTTTACATTCCGTGTATTAGTGATATCTTATGATGTTTCTTTTTCTGTGTGACGTAGTTCACGTAGAATCACCGTACCTGCATCCACTCACTATGCCGCTACGGGCCTGATGACACAGATTTCATTGCTGAGTGATATTGCATTGTACGTACGTGCCACAACTTCTTTATCCATTTTTTGCTTTCTGGGATATTTACCTGATACTGTAGACGAGCTTCTTGTGAACACAGCCGTCCCAAATATTGGGGTGGCTGTCTGTTTTTGATTTTAATTTCCGTAAGCTATAGGACCATAAGCGGAAGTGCCATAGGCTGTGTTGCTTTGTTTCTTACGTGTTTCAGGAAACACCATACACTTCTCCAGGGTGGCTGCTGGCAATTTACATCCTGCCAATCAACATAACAAGGCTCCCTGTTCTCCATATCCTGTCCTACCTTTCTGGATTTTACACTTTTTTCAGATGGCCCTTTTGCCCGGGGGGGGGGGGGGCAGTGAGATTTCATTGTAGTGCAGATTTCCTTTACAGGCTTGCTTGGTTGGCCAAAAAGGGCGTATGCGTTTTTTCCTGAATATATTCAGGAAAAAACGCATACGCCCTTTTTGGCCAAGTGCATCATTGTCGACGTTGTGCCTCTTTTCCTATGCTTTCAGGGCAATTCCAGTCTACCCCCTGCAATCGTTTTCCTGAAATTCAGCCCCGCTTTCAAGTCCCCTTCGCAGGCTTTCTTCAATATATTTTTGGAGGATAGCTGTCATTTATAACTCTGCAGGTTTGTGAAGTACAGTGCCCCTGAGCTCCTTTCTTCAACTCGCTTTCTTGTGAGCTGGGCACAAAACCGCAGGATTGCTTCAGGCCCTAATCTGTTTCCAGCAGGGCACACTGAGCCTTTGTTTAATTCCTCTTCCTGGTGGGCAATGAGCGTTACATTTGCCCGTGCAGACACCTACAGCTAGTCTCTCATTGGTTCTCCCTATTCCTGTTCATCTTGCACAGAAATTGCAAGCTGTGCCAAACAGGAGGTTAAAGGCACTGACTCTCCAAGCGGGGAGAGTGTTAGTAAAGCATCTGGAATGGTGAACCCGAGGACCAGGAAACGAAAACTGAGATGCATTTTAAATCGTTTCCCAATCACACAGTGGACGATACTCTGGGTTTCCCATGCATGTTTTACCTGGAGGAAGAATCCCTTGAACCTGGAGAGTTGCGACCCATGGAATGGGTACCATGCAGTATGACTTCAAAGGGTCTGCATTTGCTCACCGAAACTCACCAATGCTATCAGCCTGAAGTGTCCAGCCTTATGTCTCAACCAGCTCTGGGTGTAGATGTGGTCAATCCCGGTTGCATCACATGCCCTGAGTGAATTATTTAAGAATTGCTCTCTATTTCACTGTCTTTGTGTTTTGTTTTCGAAATTTATTTTGATAATGTGATTTATCGGATTTTCACTGCTGCGTTTCGGCCGCTGTACACACGCTTGATTCTCTTACGGAGACATATATATCCATGGGTTTTAAGATTCTTCCTAGTCAGGTATATTCCTAGGCGTTGAATATGTGGTGTTGGGTCCATTTCGTTGAGCAAGGAGTAGGTCTTGTCTATTACATATTTGGCTTATGGAAATTTATGTGTGCTAATTTCAGTCTCCGGTTTTATGCAGCACCCCAAGGCACCTTTCCCCATAAGCAAGCACTAGTTGGTTTTCTAAATTTGAGACCCTGTTCTTTTTTGTAATTCAGTTCATGTGTAGTCAAGTTTACATTCCGTGTATTAGTGATATCTTATGATGTTTCTTTTTCTGTGTGACGTAGTTCACGTAGAATCACCGTACCTGCATCCACTCACTATGCCGCTACGGGCCTGATGACACAGATTTCATTGCTGAGTGATATTGCATTGTACGTACGTGCCACAACTTCTTTATCCATTTTTTGCTTTCTGGGATATTTACCTGATACTGTAGACGAGCTTCTTGTGAACACAGCCGTCCCAAATATTGGGGTGGCTGTCTCTTTTTGATTTTAATTTCCGTAAGCTATAGGACCATAAGTGGAAGTGCCATAGGCTGTGTTGCTTTGTTTCTTACGTGTTTCAGGAAACACCATACACTTCTCCAGGGTGGCTGCTGGCAATTTACATCCTGCCAATCAGCATAACAAGGCTCCCTGTTCTCCATATCCTGTCCTACCTTTCTGGATTTTACACTTTTTTCAGATGGCCCTTTTGCCCGGGGGGGGGGGGCAGTGAGATTTCATTGTAGTGCAGATTTCCTTTACAGGCTTGCTTGGTTGGCCAAAAAGGGCGTATGCGTTTTTTCCTGAATATATTCAGGAAAAAACGCATACGCCCTTTTTGGCCAAGTGCATCATTGTCGACGTTGTGCCCCTTTTCCTATGCTTTCAGGGCAATTCCAGTCTACCCCCTGCAATCGTTTTCCTGAAATTCTGCCCCGCTTTCAAGTCCCCTTCGCAGGCTTACTTCAATATATTTTTGGAGGATAGCTGTCATTTATAACTCTGCAGGTTTGTGAAGTACAGTGCCCCTGAGCTCCTTTCTTCAACTCGCTTTCTTGTGAGCTAGGCACAAAACCGCAGGATTGCTTCAGGCCCTAATCTGTTTCCAGCAGGGCACACTGAGCCTTTGTTTAATTCCTCTTCCTGGTGGGCAATGAGCGTTACATTTGCCCGTGCAGACACCTACAGCTAATCTCTCATTGGTTCTCCCTATTCCTGTTCATCTTGCACAGAAATGGCAAGCTGTGCCAAACAGGAGGTTAAAGGCACTGACTCTCCAAGCGGGGAGAGTGTTAGTAAAGCATCTGGAATGGTGAACCCGAGGACCAGGATACGAAAACTGAGATGCATTTTAAATCGTTTCCCAATCACACGGTGGACGATACTCTGGGTTTCCCATGCATGTTTTAGCTGGAGGAAGAATGCCTTGAACCTGGAGAGTTGGGACCCATGGTATGGGTACCATGCACTATGACTTCAAAGGGTCTGCATTTGCTCACCGAAACTCACCAGTGCTATCAGCCAGAAGTGTCCAGCCTTATGTCTCAACCAGCTCTGGGTGTAGATGTGGTCAATCCCGGTTGCATCACATGCCCTGAGTGAATTATTTAAGAAGTGCTCTCTATTTCACTGTCTTTGTGTTTTGTTTTCGAAATTTATTTTGATAATGGGATTTATCGGATTTTCACTGCTGCATTTCCGCCGCTGTACACACGCTTGATTCTCTTATGGAGACATATATATCCATGGGTTTTAAGATTCTTCCTAGTCAGGTATATTCCTAGGCGTTGAATATGTGGTGTTGAGTCCATTTCGTTGAGCAAGGAGTAGGTCTTGTCTATTACATATTTGGCTTATGGAATGTTATCTGTGCTAATTTCAGTCTCTGGTTTTATGCAGCACCCCAACGCACCTTTCCCCATAAGCAAGCACTAGTTGGTTTTCTAAATTTGAGACCCTGTTCTGTTTTGTAATTCATTTCACGTGTAGTCAAGTTTACATTCCGTGTATTAGTGATATCTTATGATGTTTCTTTTTCTGTGTGACGTAGTTCACGTAGAATCACCGCACCTGCATCCACTTACTATGCCGCTACGGGCCTGATGACACAGATTTCATTGCTGAGTGATATTGCATTGCACGTACGTGCCACAACTTCTTTATCCATTTTTTGCTTTCTGGGATATTTACCTGATACTGTAGACGAGCTTCTTGTGAACACAGCCGTCCCAAATATTGGGGTGGCTGTCTGTTTTTGATTTTAATTTCCGTAAGCTATAGGACCATAAGTGGAAGTGCCATAGGCTGTGTTGCTTTGTTTCTTACGTGTTTCAGGAAACACCATACACTTCTCCAGGGTGGCTGCTGGCAATTTACATCCTGCCAATCAGCATAACAAGGCTCCCTGTTCTCCATATCCTGTCCTACCTTTCTGGATTTTACAGTTTTTTCAGATGGCCCTTTAGCCCGGGGGGGCAGTGAGATTTCATTGTAGTGCAGATTTCCTTTACAGGCTTGCTTGGTTGGCCAAAAAGGGCGTATGCGTTTTTTCCTGAATATATTCAGGAAAAAACGCATACGCCCTTTTTGGCCAAGTGCATCATTGTCGACGTTGTGCCTCTTTTCCTATGCTTTCAGGGCAATTCCAGTCTACCCCCTGCAATCGTTTTCCTGAAATTCAGCCCCGCTTTCAAGTCCCCTTCGCAGGCTTACTTCAATATATTTTTGGAGGATAGCTGTCATTTATAACTCTGCAGGTTTGTGAAGTACAGTGCCCCTGAGCTCCTTTCTTCAACTCGCTTTCTTGTGAGCTGGGCACAAAACCGCAGGATTGCTTCAGGCCCTAATCTGTTTCCAGCAGGGCACACTGAGCCTTTGTTTAATTCCTCTTCCTGGTGGGCAATGAGCATTACATTTGCCCGTGCAGACACCTACAGCTAGTCTCTCATTGGTTCTCCCTATTCCTGTTCATCTTGCACAGAAATGGCAAGCTGTGCCAAACAGGAGGTTAAAGGCACTGACTCTCCAAGCGGGGAGAGTGTTAGTAAAGCATCTGGAATGGTGAACCCGAGGACCAGGATACGAAAACTGAGATGCATTTTAAATCGTTTCCCAATCACACGGTGGACGATACTCTGGGTTTCCCATGCATGTTTTAGCTGGAGGCAGAATCCCTTGAACCTGGAGTGTTGGGACCCATGGAATGGGTACCATGCAGTATGACTTCAAAGGGTCTGCATTTGCTCACCGAAACTCACCAATGCTATCAGCCTGAAGTGTCCAGCCTTATGTCTCAACCAGCTCTGGGTGTAGATGTGGTCAATCCCGGTTGCATCACATGCCCTGAGTGAATTAGTTAAGAATTGCTCTCTATTTCACTGTCTTTGTGTTTTGTTTTCGAAATTTATTTTGATAATGGGATTTATCGGATTTTCACTGCTGCGTTTCGGCCGCTGTACACACGCTTGATTCTCTTACGGAGACATATATATCCATGGGTTTTAAGATTCTTCCTAGTCAGGTATATTCCTAGGCGTTGAATATGTGGTGTTGGGTCCATTTCGTTGAGCAAGGAGTAGGTCTTGTCTATTACATATTTGGCTTATGGAAAGTTATCTGTGCTAATTTCAGTCCCCGGTTTTATGCAGCACCCCAAGGCACCTTTCCCCATAAGCAAGCACTAGTTGGTTTTCTAAATTTGAGACCCTGTTCTTTTTTGTAGTTCAGTTCATGTGTAGTGAAGTTTACATTCCGTGTATTAGTGATATCTTATGATGTTTCTTTTTCTGTGTGACGTAGTTCACGTAGAATCACCGCACCTGCATCCACTTACTATGCCGCTACGGGCCTGATGACACACATTTCATTGCTGAGTGATATTGCATTGCACGTACGTGCCACAACTTCTTTATCCATTTTTTGCTTTCTGGGATATTTACCTGATACTGTAGACGAGCTTCTTGTGAACACAGCCGTCCCAAATATTGGGGTGGCTGTCTGTTTTTGATTTTAATTTCCGTAAGCTATAGGACCATAAGTGGAAGTGCCATAGGCTGTGTTGCTTTGTTTCTTACGTGTTTCAGGAAACACCATACACTTCTCCAGGGTGGCTGCTGGCAATTTACATCCTGCCAATCAGCATAACAAGGCTCCCTGTTCTCCATATCCTGTCCTACCTTTCTGGATTTTACACTTTTTTCAGATGGCCCTTTTGCCCGGGGGGGCAGTGAGATTTCATTGTAGTGCAGATTTCCTTTACAGGCTTGCTTGGTTGGCCAAAAAGGGTGTATGCGTTTTTTCCTGAATATATTCAGGAAAAAACGCATACGCCCTTTTTGGCCAAGTGCATCATTGTCGACGTTGTGCCTCTTTTCCTATGCTTTCAGGGCAATTCCAGTCTACCCCCTGCAATCGTTTTCCTGAAATTCAGCCCCGCTTTCAAGTCCCCTTCGCAGGCTTACTTCAATATATTTTTGGAGGATAGCTGTCATTTATAACTCTGCAGGTTTGTGAAGTACAGTGCCCCTGAGCTCCTTTCTTCAACTCGCTTTCTTGTGAGCTGGGCACAAAACCGCAGGATTGCTTCAGGCCCTAATCTGTTTCCAGCAGGGCACACTGAGCCTTTGTTTAATTCCTCTTCCTGGTGGGCAATGAGCGTTACATTTGCCCGTGCAGACACCTACAGCTAGTCTCTCATTGGTTCTCCCTATTCCTGTTCATCTTGCACAGAAATGGCAAGCTGTGCGAAACAGGAGGTTAAAGGCACTGACTCTCCAAGCGGGGAGAGTGTTAGTAAAGCATCTGGAATGGTGAACCCGAGGACCAGGATACGAAAACTGAGATGCATTTTAAATCGTTTCCCAATCACACGGTGGACGATACTCTGGGTTTCCCATGCATGTTTTAGCTGGAGGAAGAATGCCTTGAACCTGGAGAGTTGGGACCCATGGAATGGGTACCATGCAGTATGACTTCAAAGGGTCTGCATTTGCTCACCGAAACTCACCAGTGCTATCAGCCTGAAGTGTCCAGCCTTATGTCTCAACCAGCTCTGGGTGTAGATGTGGTCAATCCCGGTTGCATCACATGCCCTGAGTGAATTATTTAAGAATTGCTCTCTATTTCACTGTCTTTGTGTTTTGTTTTCGAAATTTATTTTGATAATGGGATTTATCGGATTTTCACTGCTGCATTTCCGCCGCTGTACACACGCTTGATTCTCTTACGGAGACATATATATCCATGGGTTTTAAGATTCTTCCTAGTCAGGTATATTCCTAGGCGTTGAATATGAGGTGTTGAGTCCATTTCGTTGAGCAAGGAGTAGGTCTTGTCTATTACATATTTGGGTTATGGAATGTTATCTGTGCTAATTTCAGTCTCTGGTTTTATGCAGCACCCCAACGCACCTTTCCCCATAAGCAAGCACTAGTTGATTTTCTAAATTTGAGACCCTGTTCTGTTTTGTAATTCAGTTCATGTGTAGTCAAGTTTACATTCCGTGTATTAGTGATATCTTATGATGTTTCTTTTTCTGTGTGACGTAGTTCACGTAGAATCACCGTACCTGCATCCACTTACTATGCCGCTACGGGCCTGATGACACAGATTTCATTGCTGAGTGATATTGCATTGCACGTACGTGCCACAACTTCTTTATCCATTTTTTGCTTTCTGGGATATTTACCTGATACTGTAGACGAGCTTCTTGTGAACACAGCCGTCCCAAATATTGGGGTGGCTGTCTGTTTTTGATTTTAATTTCCGTAAGCTATAGGACCATAAGTGGAAGTGCCATAGGCTGTGTTGCTTTGTTTCTTACGTGTTTCAGGAAACACCATACACTTCTCCAGGGTGGCTGCTGGCAATTTACATCCTGCCAATCAGCATAACAAGGCTCCCTGTTCTCCATATCCTGTCCTACCTTTCTGGATTTTACAGTTTTTTCAGATGGCCCTTTTCCCCGGGGGGGCAGTGAGATTTCATTGTAGTGCAGATTTCCTTTACAGGCTTGCTTGGTTGGCCAAAAAGGGCGTATGCGTTTTTTCCTGAATATATTCAGGAAAAAACGCATAGGCCCTTTTTGGCCAAGTGCATCATTGTCGACGTTGTGCCTCTTTTCCTATGCTTTCAGGGCAATTCCAGTCTACCCCCTGCAATCGTTTTCCTGAAATTCAGCCCCGCTTTCAAGTCCCCTTCGCAGGCTTACTTCAATATATTTTTGGAGGATAGCTGTCATTTATAACTCTGCAGGTTTGTGAAGTACAGTGCCCCTGAGCTCCTTTCTTCAACTCGCTTTCTTCTGAGCTGGGCACAAAACCGCAGGATTGCTTCAGGCCCTAATCTGTTTCCAGCAGGGCACACTGAGCCTTTGTTTAATTCCTCTTCCTGGTGGGCAATGAGCGTTACATTTGCCCGTGCAGACACCTACAGCTAGTCTCTCATTGGTTCTCCCTATTCCTGTTCATCTTGCACAGAAATTGCAAGCTGTGCCAAACAGGAGGTTAAAGGCACTGACTCTCCAAGCGGGGAGAGTGTTAGTAAAGCATCTGGAATGGTGAACCCGAGGACCAGGAAACGAAAACTGAGATGCATTTTAAATCATTTCCCAATCACACGGTGGACGATACTCTGGGTTTCCCATGCATGTTTTAGCTGGAGGAAGAATCCCTTGAACCTGGAGAGTTGGGACCCATGGAATGGGTACCATGCAGTATGACTTCAAAGGGTCTGCATTTGCTCACCGAAACTCACCAATGCTATCAGCCTGAAGTGTCCAGCCTTATGTCTCAACCAGCTGTGGGTGTAGATGTGGTCAATCCCGGTTGCATCACATGCCCTGAGTGAATTATTTAAGAATTGCTCTCTATTTCACTGTCTTTGTGTTTTGTTTTCGAAATTTATTTTGATAATGGGATTTATCGGATTTTCACTGCTGCGTTTCGGCCGCTGTACACACGCTTGATTCTCTTACGGAGACATATATATCCATGGGTTTTAAGATTCTTCCTAGTCAGGTATATTCCTAGGCGTTGAATATGTGGTGTTGAGTCCATTTCGTTGAGCAAGGAGTAGGTCTTGTCTATTACATATTTGGCTTATGGAATGTTATCTGTGCTAATTTCAGTCTCTGGTTTTATGCAGCACCCCAAGGCACCTTTCCCCATAAGCAAGCACTAGTTGGTTTTCTAAATTTGAGACCCTGTTCTGTTTTGTAATTCAGTTCATGTGTAGTGAAGTTTACATTCCGTGTATTAGTGATATCTTATGATGTTTCTTTTTCTGTGTGACGTAGTTCACGTAGAATCACCGCACCTGCATCCACTTACTATGCCGCTACGGGCCTGATGACACAGATTTCATTGCTGAGTGATATTGCATTGCACGTACGTGCCACAACTTCTTTATCCATTTTTTGCTTTCTGGGATATTTACCTGATACTGTAGACGAGCTTCTTGTGAACACAGCCGTCCCATATATTGGGGTGGCTGTCTGTTTTTGATTTTAATTTCCGTAAGCTATAGGACCATAAGTGGAAGTGCCATAGGCTGTGTTGCTTTGTTTCTTACGTGTTTCAGGAAACACCATACACTTCTCCAGGGTGGCTGCTGGCAATTTACATCCTGCCAATCAGCATAACAAGGCTCCCTGTTCTCCATATCCTGTCCTACCTTTCTGGATTTTACACTTTTTTCAGATGGCCCTTTTGCCCGGGGGGGGGGCAGTGAGATTTCATTGTAGTGCAGATTTCCTTTACAGGCTTGCTTGGTTGGCCAAAAAGGGCGTATGCGTTTTTTCCTGAATATATTCAGGAAAAAACGCATACGCCCTTTTTGACCAAGTGCATCATTGTCGACGTTGTGCCTCTTTTCCTATGCTTTCAGGGCAATTCCAGTCTACCCCCTGCAATCGTTTTCCTGAAATTCAGCCCCGCTTTCAAGTCCCCTTCGCAGGCTTACTTCAATATATTTTTGGAGGATAGCTGTCATTTATAACTCTGCAGGTTTGTGAAGTACAGTGCCCCTGAGCTCCTTTCTTCAACTCGCTTTCTTGTGAGCTGGGCACAAAACCGCAGGATTGCTTCAGGCCCTAATCTGTTTCCAGCAGGGCACACTGAGCCTTTGTTTAATTCCTCTTCCTGGTGGGCAATGAGCGTTACATTTGCCCGTGCAGACACCTACAGCTAGTCTCTCATTGGTTCTCCCTATTCCTGTTCATCTTGCACAGAAATGGCAAGCTGTGCCAAACAGGAGGTTAAAGGCACTGACTCTCCAAGCGGGGAGAGTGTTAGTAAAGCATCTGGAATGGTGAACCCGAGGACCAGGATACGAAAACTGAGATGCATTTTAAATCGTTTCCCAATCACACGGTGGACGATACTCTGGGTTTCCCATGCATGTTTTAGCTGGAGGAAGAATGCCTTGAACCTGGAGAGTTGGGACCCATGGAATGGGTACCATGCAGTATGACTTCAAAGGGTCTGCATTTGCTCACCGAAACTCACCAATGCTATCAGCCTGAAGTGTCCAGCCTTATGTCTCAACCAGCTCTGGGTGTAGATGTGGTCAATCCCGGTTGCATCACATGCCCTGAGTGAATTAGTTAAGAATTGCTCTCTATTTCACTGTCTTTGTGTTTTGTTTTCGAAATTTATTTTGATAATGGGATTTATCGGATTTTCACTGCTGCATTTCCGCTGCTGTACACACGCTTGATTCTCTTACGGAGACATATATATCCATGGGTTTTAAGATTCTTCCTAGTCAGGTATATTCCTAGGCGTTGAATATGTGGTGTTGAGTCCATTTCGTTGAGCAAGGAGTAGGTCTTGTCTATTACATATTTGGCTTATGGAATGTTATCTGTGCTAATTTCAGTCTCTGGTTTTATGCAGCACCCCAACGCACCTTTCCCCATAAGCAAGCACTAGTTGGTTTTCTAAATTTGAGACCCTGTTCTGTTTTGTAATTCAGTTCATGTGTAGTGAAGTTTACATTCCGTGTATTAGTGATATCTTATGATGTTTCTTTTTCTGTGTGACGTAGTTCACGTAGAATCACCGTACCTGCATCCACTTACTATGCCGCTACGGGCCTGATGACACAGATTTCATTGCTGAGTGATATTGCATTGCACGTACGTGCCACAACTTCTTTATCCATTTTTTGCTTTCTGGGATATTTACCTGATACTGTAGACGAGCTTCTTGTGAACACAGCCGTCCCAAATATTGGGGTGGCTGTCTTTTTTTTGATTTTAATTTCCGTAAACTATAGGACCATAAGTGGAAGTGCCATAGGCTGTGTTGCTTTGTTTCTTACGTGTTTCAGGAAACACCATACACTTCTCCAGGGTGGCTGCTGGCAATTTACATCCTGCCAATCAGCATAACAAGGCTCCCTGTTCTCCATATCCTGTCCTACCTTTCTGGATTTTACACTTTTTTCAGATGGCCCTTTTGCCCGGGGGGGCAGTGAGATTTCATTGTAGTGCAGATTTCCTTTACAGGCTTGCTTGGTTGGCCAAAAAGGGCGTATGCGTTTTTTCCTGAATATATTCAGGAAAAAACGCATACGCCCTTTTTGGCCAAGTGCATCATTGTCGACGTTGTGCCTCTTTTCCTATGCTTTCAGGGCAATTCCAGTCTACCCCCTGCAATCGTTTTCCTGAAATTCAGCCCCGCTTTCAAGTCCCCTTCGCAGGCTTACTTCAATATATTTTTGGAGGATAGCTGTCATTTATAACTCTGCAGGTTTGTGAAGTACAGTGCCCCTGAGCTCCTTTCTTCAACTCGCTTTCTTGTGAGCTGGGCACAAAAACCGCAGGGTTGCTTCAGGCCCTAATCTGTTTCCAGCAGGGCACACTGAGCCTTTGTTTAATTCCTCTTCCTGGTGGGCAATGAGCGTTACATTTGCCCGTGCAGACACCTACAGCTAGTCTCTCATTGGTTCTCCCTATTCCTGTTCATCTTGCACAGAAATGGCAAGCTGTGCCAAACAGGAGGTTAAAGGCACTGACTCTCCAAGCGGGGAGAGTGTTAGTAAAGCATCTGGAATGGTGAACCCGAGGATCAGGATACGAAAACTGAGATGCATTTTAAATCGTTTCCCAATCACACGGTGGACGATACTCTGGGTTTCCCATGCATGTTTTAGCTGGAGGAAGAATCCCTTGAACCTGGAGAGTTGGGACCCATGGAATGGGTACCATGCAGTATGACTTCAAAGGGTCTGCATTTGCTCACCGAAACTCACCAATGCTATCAGCCTGAAGTGTCCAGCCTTATGTCTCAACCAGCTCTGGGTGTAGATGTGGTCAATCCCGGTTGCATCACATGCCCTGAGTGAATTAGTTAAGAATTGCTCTCTATTTCACTGTCTTTGTGTTTTGTTTTCGAAATTTATTTTGATAATGGGATTTATCGGATTTTCACTGCTGCGTTCGGCCGCTGTACACACGCTTGATTCTCTTATGGAGACATATATATCCATGGGTTTTAAGATTCTTCCTAGTCAGGTATATTCCTAGGCGTTGAATATGGGGTGTTGGGTCCATTTCGTTGAGCAAGGAGTAGGTCTTGTCTATACATATTTGGCTTATGGAAAGTTATCTGTGCTAATTTCAGTCTCTGGTTTTATGCAGCACCCCAAGGCACCTTTCCCCATAAGCAAGCACTAGTTGGTTTTCTAAATTTGAGACCCTGTTCTTTTTTGTAATTCAGTTCATGTGTAGTCAAGTTTACATTCCGTGTATTAGTGATATCTTATGATGTTTCTTTTTCTGTGTGACGTAGTTCACGTAGAATCACCGTACCTGCATCCACTCACTATGCCGCTACGGGCCTGATGACACAGATTTCATTGCTGAGTGATATTGCATTGCACGTACGTGCCACAACTTCTTTATCCATTTTTTGCTTTCTGGGATATTTACCTGATACTGTAGACGAGCTTCTTGTGAACACAGCCGTCCCAAATATTGGGGTGGCTGTCTGTTTTTGATTTTAATTTCCGTAAGCTATAGGACCATAAGTGGAAGTGCCATAGGCTGTGTTGCCTTTGTTTCTTACGTGTTTCAGGAAACACCATACACTTCTCCAGGGTGGCTGCTGGCAATTTACATCCTGCAATCAGCATAACAAGGCTCCCTGTTCTCCATATCCTGTCCCTACCTTTCTGGATTTTACACTTTTTTCAGATGGCCCTTTTGCCCGGGGGGGCAGTGAGATTTCATTGTAGTGCAGATTTCCTTTACAGGCTTGCTTGGTTGGCCAAAAAGGGCGTATGCGTTTTTTCCTGAATATATTCAGGAAAAAACGCATACGCCCTTTTTGACCAAGTGCATCATTGTCGACGTTGTGCCTCTTTTCCTATGCTTTCAGGGCAATTCCAGTCTACCCCCTGCAATCGTTTTCCTGAAATTCAGCCCCGCTTTCAAGTCCCCTTCGCAGGCTTACTTCAATATATTTTTGGAGGATAGCTGTCATTTATAACTCTGCAGGTTTGTGAAGTACAGTGCCCCTGAGCTCCTTTCTTCACCTCGCTTTCTTGTGAGCTGGGCACAAAACCGCATGATTGCTTCAGGCCCTAATCTGTTTCCAGCAGGGCACACTGAGCCATTGTTTAATTCCTCTTCCTGGTGGGCAATGAGCGTTACATTTGCCCGTGCAGACACCTACAGCTAGTCTCTCATTGGTTCTCCCTATTCCTGTTCATCTTGCACAGAAATGGCAAGCTGTGCCAAACAGGAGGTTAAAGGCACTGACTCTCCAAGCGGGGAGAGTGTTAGTAAAGCATCTGGAATGGTGAACCCGAGGACCAGGATACGAAAACTGAGATGCATTTTAAATCGTTTCCCAATCACACGGTGGACCATACTGTGGGTTTCCCATGCATGTTTTAGCTGGAGGAAGAATGCCTTGAACCTGGAGAGTTGGGACCCATGGAATGGGTACCATGCAGTATGACTTCAAAGGGTCTGCATTTGCTCACCGAAACTCACCAGTGCTATCAGCCAGAAGTGTCCAGCCTTATGTCTCAACCAGCTCTGGGTGTAGATGTGGTCAATCCCGGTTGCATCACATGCCCTGAGTGAATTATTTAAGAATTGCTCTCTATTTCACTGTCTTTGTGTTTTGTTTTCGAAATTTATTTTGATAATGGGATTTATCGGATTTTCACTGCTGCATTTCCGCCGCTGTACACACGCTTGATTCTCTTACGGAGACATATATATCCATGGGTTTTAAGATTCTTCCTAGTCAGGTATATTCCTAGGCGTTGAATATGTGGTGTTGGGTCCATTTCGTTGAGCAAGGAGTAGGTCCTTGTCTATTACATATTTGGCTTATGGAATGTTATCTGTGCTAATTTTCAGTCTCTGGTTTTATGCAGCACCCCAACGCACCTTTCCCTATAAGCAAGCACTAGTTGGTTTTCTAAATTTGAGACCCTGTTCTGTTTTGTAATTCAGTTTCATGTGTAGTCAAGTTTACATTCCGTGTATTAGTGATATCTTATGATGTTTCTTTTTCTGTGTGACGTAGTTCACGTAGAATCACCGTACCTGCATCCACTCACTATGCCGCTACGGGCCTGATGACACAGATTTCATTGCTGAGTGATATTGCATTGTACGTACGTGCCACAACTTCTTTATCCATTTTTTGCTTTCTGGGGTATTTACCTGATACTGTAGACGAGCTTCTTGTGAACACAGCCGTCCCAAATATTGGGGTGGCTGTCTGTTTTTGATTTTAATTTCCGTAAGCTATAGGACCATAAGTGGAAGTGCCATAGGCTGTGTTGCTTTGTTTCTTACGTGTTTCAGGAAACACGATACACTTTTCCAGGGTGGCTGCTGGCAATTTACATCCTGCCAATCAGCATAACAAGGCTCCCTGTTCTCCATATCCTGTCCTACCTTTCTGGATTTTACAATTTTTTTCAGATGGCCCTTTTGCCCGGGGGGGCAGTGAGATTTCATTGTATGTGCAGATTTCCTTTACAGGCTTGCTTGGTTGGCCAAAAAGGGCGTATGCGTTTTTTCCTGAATATATTCAGGAAAAAAACGCATACGCCCTTTTTGGCCAAGTGCATCATTGTCGACGTTGTGCCTCTTTTCCTATGCTTTCAGGGCAATTCCAGTCTACCCCCTGCAATCGTTTTCCTGAAATTCAGCCCCGCTTTCAAGTCCCCTTCGCAGGCTTACTTCAATATATTTTTGGAGGATAGCTGTCATTTATAACTCTGCAGGTTTATGAAGTACAGTGCCCCTGAGCTCCTTTCTTCAACTCGCTTTCTTGTGAGGCTGGGCACAAAACCGCAGGATTGCTTCAGGCCCTAATCTGTTTCCAGCAGGGCACACTGAGCCTTTGTTTAATTCCTCTTCCTGGTGGGCAATGAGCGTTTCATTTGCCCGTGCAGACACCTACAGCTAGTCTCTCATTGGTTCTCCCTATTCCTGTTCATCTTGCACAGAAATTGCAAGCTGTGCCAAACAGGAGGTTAAAGGCACTGACTCTCCAAGCGGGGAGAGTGTTAGTAAAGCATCTGGAATGGTGAACCCGAGGACCAGGAAACGAAAACTGAGATGCATTTTAAATCATTTCCCAATCACACGGTGGACGATACTCTGGGTTTCCCATGCATGTTTTAGCTGGAGGAAGAATCCCTTGAACCTGGAGAGTTGGGACCCATGGAATGGGTACCATGCAGTATGACTTCAAAGGGTCTGCATTTGCTCACCGAAACTCACCAATGCTATCAGCCTGAAGTGTCCAGCCTTATGTCTCCAACCAGCTCTGGGTGTAGATGTGGTCAATCCCAGTTGCATCACATGCCCTGAGTGAATTAGTTAAGAATTGCTCTCTATTTCACTGTCTTTGTGTTTTGTTTTCGAAATTTATTTTGATAATGGGATTTATCGGATTTTCACTGCTGCGTTTCGGCCGCGTACACACGCTTGATTCTCTTACGGAGACATATATATCCATGGGTTTTAAGATTCTTCCTAGTCAGGTATATTCCTAGGCGTTGAATATGTGGTGTTGGGTCCATTTCATTGAGGCAAGGAGTAGGTCTTGTCTATTACATATTTGGCTTATGGAAAGTTATCTGTGCTAATTTCAGTCTCTGGTTTTATGCAGCACCCCAAGGCACCTTTCCCCATAAGCAAGCACTAGTTGGTTTTTCTAAATTTGAGACCCTGTTCTTTTTTGTAATTCAGTTCATGTGTAGTCAAGTTTACATTCCGTGTATTAGTGATATCTTATGATGTTTCTTTTTCTGTGTGACGTAGTTCACGTAGAATCACCGTACCTGCATCCACTCACTATGCCTCTACGGGCCTGATGACACAGATTTCATTGCTGAGTGATATTGCATTGTACGTACGTGCCACCACTTCTTTATTCATTTTTTTGCTTTCTGTGATATTTTTAGACGAGCTTCTTGTGAACAAAGGCGTCCCAAATATTGGGGTGGCTGTCTGTTTTTGATTTTAATTTCCGTAAGCTATAGGACCATAAGTGGAAGTGCCATAGGCTGTGTTGCTTTGTTTCTTACATGTTTCAGGAAACACCATACACTTCTCCAGGGTGACTGCTGGCAATTTACATCCTGCCAATCAGCATAACAAGGCTCCCTGTTCTCCATATCCTGTCCTACCTTTCTGGATTTTACACATTTTTCAGATGGCCCTTTTGCCGGGGGGGGGGCAGTGAGATTTCATTGTAGTGCAGATTTCCTTTACAGGCTTGCTTGGTTGGCCAAAAAGGGCGTATGCGTTTTTTCCTGAATATATTCAGGAAAAAACGCATACGCCCTTTTTGGCCAAGTGCATCATTGTCGACGTTGTGCCTCTTTTCCTATGCTTTCAGGGCAATTCCAGTCTACCCCCTGCAATCGTTTTCCTGAAATTCAGCCCCGCTTTCAAGTCCCCTTCGCAGGCTTACTTTAATATATTTTTGGAGGATAGCTGTCATTTATAACTCTGCAGGTTTGTGAAGTACAGTGCCCCTGAGCTCCTTTCTTCAACTCGCTTTCTTGTGAGCTGGGCACAAAACCGCAGGATTGCTTCAGGCCCTAATCTGTTTCCAGCAGGGCACACTGAGCCTTTGTTTAATTCCTCTTCCTGGTGGGCAATGAGCGTTACATTTTCCCGTGCAGACACCTACAGCTAGTCTCTCATTGGTTATCCCTATTCCTGTTCATCTTGCACAGAAATGGCAAGCTGTGCCAAACAGGAGGTTAAAGGCACTGACTCTCCAAGCGGGGAGAGTGTTAGTAAAGCATCTGGAATGGTGAACCCGAGGACCAGGAAACGAAAACTGAGATGCATTTTAAATCATTTCCCAATCACACGGTGGACGATACTCTGGGTTTCCCATGCATGTTTTAGCTGGAGGAAGAATGCCTTGAACCTGGAGAGTTGGGACCCATGGAATGGGTACCATGCAGTATGACTTCAAAGGGTCTGCATTTGCTCACCGAAACTCACCAATGCTATCAGCCTGAAGTGTCCAGCCTTATGTCTCAACCAGCTCTGGGTGTAGATGTGGTCAATCCCGGTTGCATCACATGCCCTGAGTGAATTAGTTAAGAATTGCTCTCTATTTCACTGTCTTTGTGTTTTGTTTTCGAAATTTATTTTGATAATGGGATTTATCGGATTTTCACTGCTCCGTTTCGGCCGCTGTACACACGCTTGATTCTCTTACGGAGACATATATATCCATGGGTTTTAAGATTTTTCCTATTCAGGTATATTCCTAGGCGTTGAATATGTGGTGTTGGGTCCATTTCGTTGAGCAAGGAGTAGGTCTTGTCTATTACATATTTGGCTTATGGAAAGTTATCTGTGCTAATTTCAGTCTCTGGTTTTATGCAGCACCCCAAGGCACCTTTCCCCATAAGCAAGCACTAGTTGGTTTTCTAAATTTGAGACCCTGTTCTTTTTTGTAATTCAGTTCATGTGTAGTCAAGTTTACATTCCGTGTATTAGTGATATCTTATGATGTTTCTTTTTCTGTGTGACGTAGTTCACGTAGAATCACCGTACCTGCATCCACTCACTATGCCGCTACGGGCCTGTTGACACAGATTTCATTGCTGAGTGATATTGCATTGTACGTACGTGCCACAACTTCTTTATCCATTTTTTGCTTTCTGGGATATTTACCTGATACTGTAGACGAGCTTCTTGTGAACACAGCCGTCCCAAATATTGGGGTGGCTGTCTGTTTTTGATTTTAATTTCCGTAAGCTATAGGACCATAAGTGGAAGTGCCATAGGCTGTGTTGCTTTGTTTCTTACGTGTTTCAGGAAACACCATACACTTCTCCAGGGTGGCTGCTGGCAATTTACATCCTGCCAATCAGCATAACAAGGCTCCATGTTCTCCATATCCTGTCCTACCTTTCTGGATTTTACACATTTTTCAGATGGCCCTTTTGCCCGGGGGGGCAGTGAGATTTCATTGTAGTGCAGATTTCCTTTACAGGCTTGCTTGGTTGGCCAAAAAGGGCGTATGCGTTTTTTCCTGAATATATTCAGGAAAAAACGCATACGCCCTTTTTGGCCAAGTGCATCATTGTCGACGTTGTGACTCTTTTCCTATGCTTTCAGGGTAATTCCAGTCTACCCCCTGCAATCGTTTTCCTGAAATTCAGCCCCGCTTTCAAGTCCCCTTCGCAGGCTTACTTCAATATATTTTTGGAGGATAGCTGTCATTTATAACTCTGCAGGTTTGTGAAGTACAGTGCCCCTGAGCTCCTTTCTTCAACTCGCTTTCTTGTGAGCTGGGCACAAAACCGCAGGATTGCTTCAGGCCCTAATCTGTTTCCAGCAGGGCACACTGAGCCTTTGTTTAATTCCTCTTCCTGGTGGGCAATGAGCGTTACATTTGCCCGTGCAGACACCTACAGCTAGTCTCTCATTGGTTCTCCCTATTCCTGTTCATCTTGCACAGAAATGGCAAGCTGTGCCAAACAGGAGGTTAAAGGCACTGACTCTCCAAGCGGGGAGAGTGTTAGTAAAGCATCTGGAATGGTGAACCCGAGGACCAGGATACGAAAACTGAGATGCATTTTAAATCGTTTCCCAATCACACGGTGGACGATACTCTGGGTTTCCCATGCATGTTTTAGCTGGAGGAAGAATGCCTTGAACCTGGAGAGTTGGGACCCATGGAATGGGTACCATGCAGTATGACTTCAAAGGGTCTGCATTTGCTCACCGAAACTCACCAGTGCTATCAGCCAGAAGTGTCCAGCCTTATGTCTGAACCAGCTCTGGGTGTAGATGTGGTCAATCCCGGTTGCATCACATGCCCTGAGTGAATTATTTAAGAATTGCTCTCTATTTCACTGTCTTTGTGTTTTGTTTTCGAAATTTATTTTGATAATGGGATTTATCGGATTTTCACTGCTGCATTTCCGCCGCTGTACACACGCTTGATTCTCCTACGGAGACATATATATCCATGGGTTTTAAGATTCTTCCTTGTCAGGTATATTCCTAGGCGTTGAATATGTGGTGTTGAGTCCATTTCGTTGAGCAAGGATTAGGTATTGTCTATTACATATTTGGCTTATGGAATGTTATCTGTGCTAATTTCAGTCTCTGGTTTTATGCAGCACCCCAACGCACCTTTCCCCATAAGCAAGCACTAGTTGGTTTTCTAAATTTGAGACCCTGTTCTGTTTTGTAATTCAGTTCATGTGTAGTCAAGTTTACATTCCGTTTATTAGTGATATCTTATGATGTTTCTTTTTCTGTGTGACGTAGTTCACGTAGAATCACCGTACCTGCATCCACTTACTATGCTGCTACGGGCCTGATGACACAGATTTCATTGCTGAGTGATATTGCATTGTACGTACGTGCCACAACTTCTTTATCCATTTTTGCTTTCTGGGATATTTACCTGATACTGTAGACGAGCTTCTTGTGAACACAGCCGTCCCAAATATTGGGGTGGCTGTCTGTTTTTGATTTTAATTTCCGTAAGCTATAGGACCATAAGTGGAAGTGCCATAGGCTGTGTTGCTGTGTTTCTTACGTGTTTCAGGAAACACCATACACTTCTCCAGGGTGGCTGCTGGCAATTTACATCCTGCCAATCAGCATAACAAGGCTCCCTGTTCTCCATATCCTGTCCTACCTTTCTGGATTTTACACTTTTTTTCAGATGGCCCTTTTGCCCGGGGGGCAGTGAGATTTCATTGTAGTGCAGATTTCCTTTACAGGCTTGCTTGGTTGGCCAAAAAGGGCGTATGCGTTTTTTCCTGAATATATTCAGGAAAAAACGCATACGCCCTTTTTGGCCAAGTGCATCATTGTCGACGTTGTGCCTCTCTTCCTATGCTTTCAGGGCAATTCCAGTCTACCCCCTGCAATCGTTTTCCTGAAATTCAGCCCCGCTTTCAAGTCCCCTTCGCAGGCTTACTTCAATATATTTTTGGAGGATAGCTGTCATTTATAACTCTGTAGGTTTGTGAAGTACAGTGCCCCTGAACTCCTTTCTTCAACTCGCTTTCTTGTGAGCTGGGCACAAAACCGCAGGATTGCTTCAGGCCCTAATCTGTTTCCAGCAGGGCACACTGAGCCTTTGTTTAATTCCTCTTCCTGGTGGGCAATGACCGTTACATTTGCCTGTGCAGACACCTACAGCTAGTCTCTCATTGGTTCTCCCTATTCCTGTTCATCTTGCACAGAAATTGCAAGCTGTGCCAAACAGGAGGTTAAAGGCACTGACTCTCGAAGCGGGGAGAGTGTTAGTAAAGCATCTGGAATGGTGAACCCGAGGACCAGGATACGAAAACTGAGATGCATTTTAAATCGTTTCCCAATCACACGGTGGACGATACTCTGGGTTTCCCATGCATGTTTTAGCTGGAGGAAGAATCCCTTGAACCTGGAGAGTTGGGACCCATGGAATGGGTACCATGCAGTATGACTTCAAAGGGTCTGCATTTGCTCACCGAAACTCACCAGTGCTATCAGCCAGAAGTGTCCAGCCTTATGTCTCAACCAGCTCTGGGTGTAGATGTGGTCAATCCCGGTTGCATCACATGCCCTGAGTGAATTATTTAAGAATTGCTCTCTATTTCACTGTCTTTGTGTTTTGTTTTCGAAATTTATTTTGATAATGGGATTTATCGGATTTTCACATGCTGCGTTTCGGCCGCTGTACACACGCTTGATTCTCTTACGGAGACATATATATCCATGGGTTTTAAGATTCTTCCTAGTCAGGTATATTCCTAGGCGATGAATATGTGGTGTTGGGTCCATTTCGTTGAGCAAGGAGTAGGTCTTGTCTATTACATATTTGACTTATGGAAAGTTACTGTGCTAATTTCAGTCTCTGGTTTTATGCAGCACCCCAAGGCACCTTTCCCCATAAGCAAGCACTAGTTGGTTTTCTAAATTTGAGACCCTGTTCTTTTTTGTAATTCAGTTCATGTGTAGTCAAGTTTACATTCCGTGTATTAGTGATATCTTATGATGTTTCTTTTTCTGTGTGACGTAGTTCACGTAGAATCACCGTACCTGCATCCACTCACTATGCCGCTACGGGCCTGATGACATAGATTTCATTGCTGAGTGATATTGCATTGTACGTACGTGCCACAACTTCTTTATCCATTTTTTGCTTTCTGGGATATTTACCTGATACTGTAGACGAGCTTCTTGTGAACACAGCCGTCCCAAATATTGGGGTGGCTGTCTGTTTTTGATTTTAATTTCCGTAAGCTATAGGACCATAAGTGGAAGTGCCATAGGCTGTGTTGCTTTGTTTCTTACGTGTTTCAGGAAACACCATACACTTCTCCAGGGTGGCTGCTGGCAATTTACATCCTGCCAAATAGCATAACAAGGCTCCCTGTTCTCCATATCCTGTCCTAACTTTCTGGATTTTACACTTTTTTCAGATGGCCCTTTTGCCCAGGGGGGGGCACTGACATTTCATTGTAGTGCAGATTTCCTTTACAGGCTTGCTTGGTTGGCCAAAAAGGGCGTATGCGTTTTTTCCTGAATATATTCAGGAAAAAACGCATACGCCCTTTTTGGCCAAGTGCATCATTGTCGACGTTCTGCCTCTTTTCCTATGCTTTCAGGGCAATTCCAGTCTACCCCCTGCAATCGTTTTCCTGAAATTCAGCCCCGCTTTCAAGTCCCCTTCGCAGGCTTACTTCAATATATTTTTGGAGGATAGCTGTCATTTATAACTCTGCAGGTTTGTGAAGTACAGTGCCCCTGAGCTCCTTTCTTCAACTCGCTTTCTTGTGAGCTGGGCACAAAACCACAGGATTGCTTCAGGCCCTAATCTGTTTCCAGCAGGGCACACTGAGCATTTGTTTAATTCCTCTTCCTGGTGGGCAATGAGCGTTACATTTGCCCGTGCAGACACCTACAGCTAGTCTCTCATTGGTTCTCCCTATTCCTGTTCATCTTGCACAGAAATGGCAAGCTGTGCCAAACAGGAGGTTAAAGGCACTGACTCTCCAAGCGGGGAGAGTGTTAGTAAAGCATCTGGAATGGTGAACCCGAGGACCAGGATACGCAAACTGAGATGCATTTTAAATCGTTTCCCAATCACACGGTGGACGATACTCTGGGTTTCCCATGCATGTTTTAGCTGGAGGAAGAATGCCTTGAACCTGGAGAGTTGGGACCCATGGAATGGGTACCATGCAGTATGACTTCAAAGGGTCTGCATTTGCTCACCGAAACTCACCAGTGCTATCAGCCAGAAGTGTCCAGCCTTATGTCTCAACCAGCTCTGGGTGTAGATGTGGTCAATCCCGGTTGCATCACATGCCCTGAGTGAATTATTTAAGAATTGCTCTCTATTTCACTGTCTTTGTGTTTTGTTTTCGAAATTTATTTTGATAATGGGATTTATCGGATTTTCACTGCTGCATTTCCGCCGCTGTACACACGCTTGATTCTCTTACGGAGACATATATATCCATGGGTTTTAAGATTCTTCCTAGTCAGGTATATTCTTAGGCGTTGAATATGTGGTGTTTAGTCCATTTCGTTGAGCAAGGAGTAGGTCTTGTCTATTACATATTTGGCTTATGGAATGTTATCTGTGCTAATTTCAGTCTCTGGTTTTATGCAGCACCCCAAGGCACCTTTCCCCATAAGCAAGCACTAGTTGGTTTTCTAAATTTGAGACCCTGTTCTGTTTTGTAATTCAGTTCATGTGTAGTCAAGTTTACATTCCGTGTATTAGTGATATCTTATGATGTTTCTTTTTCTGTGTGACGTAGTTCACGTAGAATCACCGTACCTGCATCCACTGACTATGCCGCTACGGGCCTGATGACACAGATTTCATTGCTGAGTGATATTGCATTGCACGTACGTGCCACAACTTCTTTATCCATTTTTTGCTTTCTGGGATATTTACCTGATACTGTAGACGAGCTTCTTGTGAACACAGCCGTCCCAAATATTGGGGTGGCTGTCTGTTTTGGATTTTAATTTCCGTAAGCTATAGGACCATAAGTGGAAGTGCCATAGGCTGTGTTGCTTTGTTTCTTACGTGTATCAGGAAACACCATACACTTCTCCAGGGTGGCTGCTGGCAATTTACATCCTGCCAATCAGCATAACAAGGCTCCCTGTTCTCCATATCCTGTCCTACCTTTCTGGATTTTACACTTTTTTCAGATGGCCCTTTTGCCCGGGTGGCAGTGAGATTTCATTGTAGTGCAGATTTCCTTTACAGGCTTGCTTGGTTGGCCAAAAAGGGCGTATGCGTTTTTTCCTGAATATATTCAGGAAAAAACGCATACGCCCTTTTTGGCCAAGTGCATCATTGTCGACGTTGTGCCTCTTTTCCTATGCTTTCAGGGCAATTCCAGTCTACCCCCTGCAATCGTTTTCCTGAAATTCAGCCCCGCTTTCAAGTCCCCTTCGCAGGCTTACTTCAATATATTTTTGGAGGATAGCTGTCATTTATAACTCTGCAGGTTTGTGAAGTACAGTGCCCCTGAGCTCCTTTCTTCAACTCGCTTTCTTTTGAGCTGGGCACAAAACCGCAGGATTGCTTCAGGCCCTAATATGTTTCCAGCAGGGCACACTGAGCCTTTTTTAATTCCTCTTCCTGGTGGGCAATGAGCGTTACATTTGCCCGTGCAGACACCTACAGCTAGTCTCTCATTGGTTCTCCCTATTCCTGTTCATCTTGCACAGAAATGGCAAGCTGTGCCAAACAGGAGGTTAAAGGCACTGACTCTCCAAGCGGGGAGAGTGTTAGTAAAGCATCTGGAATGGTGAACCCGAGGACCAGGAAACGAAAACTGAGATGCATTTTAAATCGTTTCCCAATCACACGGTGGACGATACTCTGGGTTTCCCATGCATGTTTTAGCTGGAGGAAGAATCCCTTGAACCTGGAGAGTTGGGACCCATGGAATGGGTACCATGCAGTATGACTTCAAAGGGTCTGCATTTGCTCACCGAAACTCACCAATGCTATCAGCCTGAAGTGTCCAGCCTTATGTCTTAACCAGCTCTGGGTGTAGATGTGGTCAATCCCGGTTGCATCACATGCCCTGAGTGAATTAGTTAAGAATTGCTCTCTATTTCACTGTCGTTGTGTTTTGTTTTCAAATTTATTTTGATAATGGGATTTATCGGATTTTCACTGCTGCGTTTCGGCCGCTGTACACACGCTTGATTCTCTTATGGAGACATATATATCCATGGGTTTTAAGATTTTTCCTAGTCAGGTATATTCCTAGGCGTTGAATATGTGGTGTTGGGTCCATTTCGTTGAGCAAGGAGTAGGTCTTGTCTATTACATATTTGGCTTATGGAAAGTTATCTGTGCTAATTTCAGTCTCTGGTTTTATGCAGCACCCCAAGGCACCTTTCCCCATAAGCAAGCACTAGTTGGTTTTCTAAATTTGAGACCCTGTTCTTTTTTGTAATTCAGTTCATGTGTAGTCAAGTTTACATTCCGTGTATTAGTGATATCTTATGATGTTTCTTTTTCTGTGTGACGTAGTTCACGTAGAATCACCGTACCTGCATCCACTCACTATGCCGCTACGGGCCTGATGACACAGATTTCATTGCTGAGTGATATTGCATTGTACGTACGTGCCACAACTTCTTTATCCATTTTTTGCTTTCTGGGATATTTACCTGATACTGTAGACGAGCTTCTTGTGAACAAAGGCGTCCCAAATATTGGGGTGGCTGTCTGTTTTTGATTTTAATTTCCGTAAGCTATAGGACCATAAGTGGAAGTGCCATAGGCTGTGTTGCTTTGTTTCTTACATGTTTCAGGAAACACCATACACTTCTCCAGGGTGACTGCTGGCAATTTACATCCTGCCAATCAGCATAACAAGGCTCCCTGTTCTCCATATCCTGTCCTACCTTTCTGGATTTTACACATTTTTCAGATGGCCCTTTTGCCGGGGGGGGGCAGTGAGATTTCATTGTAGTGCAGATTTCCTTTACAGGCTTGCTTGGTTGGCCAAAAAGGGCGTATGCGTTTTTTCCTGAATATATTCAGGAAAAAACGCATACGCCCTTTTTGGCCAAGTGCATCATTGTCGATGTTGTGACTCTTTTCCTATGCTTTCAGGGCAATTCCAGTCTACCCCCTGCAATCGTTTTCCTGAAATTCAGCCCCGCTTTCAAGTCCCCTTCGCAGGCTTACTTCAATATATTTTTGGAGGATAGCTGTCATTTATAACTCTGCAGGTTTGTGAATTACAGTGCCCCTGAGCTCCTTTCTTCAACTCGCTTTCTTGTGAGCTGGGCACAAAACCGCAGGATTGCTTCAGGCCCTAATCTGTTTCCAGCAGGGCACACTGAGCCTTTGTTTAATTCCTCTTCCTGGTGGGCAATGAGCGTTACATTTGCCCGTGCAGACACCTACAGCTAGTCTCTCATTGGTTCTCCCTATTCCTGTTCATCTTGCACAGAAATGGCAAGCTGTGCCAAACAGGAGGTTAAAGGCACTGACTCTCCAAGCGGGGAGAGTGTTAGTAAAGCATCTGGAATGGTGAACCCGAGGACCAGGATACGAAAACTGAGATGCATTTTAAATCGTTTCCCAATCACACGGTGGACGATACTCTGGGTTTCCCATGCATGTTTTAGCTGGAGGAAGAATCCCTTGAACCTGGAGAGTTGGGACCCATGGAATGGGTACCATGCAGTATGACTTCAAAGGGTCTGCATTTGCTCACCGAAACTCACCAGTGCTATCAGCCAGAAGTGTCCAGCCTTATGTCTGAACCAGCTCTGGGTGTAGATGTGGTCAATCCCGGTTGCATCACATGCCCTGAGTGAATTATTTAAGAATTGCTCTCTATTTCACTGTCTTTGTGTTTTGTTTTCGAAATTTATTTTGATAATGGGATTTATCGGATTTTCACTGCTGCATTTCCGCCGCTGTACACACGCTTGATTCTCTTACGGAGACATACATATCCATGGGTTTTAAGATTCTTCCTACTCAGGTATATTCCTAGGCGTTGAATATGTGGTGTTGAGTCCATTTCGTTGAGCAAGGAGTAGGTCTTGTCTATTACATATTTGGCTTATGGAATGTTATCTGTGCTAATTTCAGTCTCTGGTTTTATGCAGCACCCCAAGGCACCTTTCCCCATAAGCAAGCACTAGTTGGTTTTCTAAATTTGAGACCCTGTTCTGTTTTGAAATTCAGTTCATGTGTAGTCAAGTTTACATTCTGTGTATTAGTGATATCTTATGATGTTTCTTTTTCTGTGTGACGTAGTTCACGTAGAATCACCGTACCTGCATCCACTTACTATGCCGCTACAGGCCTGATGACACAGATTTCATTGCTGAGTGATATTGCATTGTACGTACGTGCCACAACTTCTTTATCCATTTTTTGCTTTCTGGGATATTTACCTGATACTGTAGACGAGCTTCTTGTGAACACAGCCGTCCCAAATATTGGGGTGGCTGTCTGTTTTTGATTTTAATTTCCGTAAGCTATAGGACCATATGTGGAAGTGCCATAGGCTGTGTTGCTTTGTTTCTTACGTGTTTCAGGAAACACCATACACTTCTCCAGGGTGGCTGCTGGCAATTTACATCCTGCCAATCAGCATAACAAGGCTCCCTCTTCTCCATATCCTGTCCTACCTTTCTGGATTTTACACATTTTTCAGATGGCCCTTTTGCCCGGGGGGGCAGTGAGATTTCATTGTAGTGCAGATTTCCTTTACAGGCTTGCTTGGTTGGCCAAAAAGGGCGTATGCGTTTTTTCCTGAATATATTCAGGAAAAAACGCATACGCCCTTTTTGGCCAAGTGCATCATTGTCGACGTTGTGCCTCTTTTCCTATGCTTTCAGGGCAATTCCAGTCTACCCCCTGCAATCGTTTTCCTGAAATTCAGCCCCGCTTTCAAGTCCCCTTCGCAGGCTTACTTCAATATATTTTTGGAGGATAGCTGTCATTTATAACTCTGCAGGTTTGTGAAGTACAGTGCCCCTGAGCTCCTTTCTTCAACTCGCTTTCTTGTGAGCTGGGCACAAAACCGCAGGATTGCTTCAGGCCCTAATCTGTTTCCAGCAGGGCACACTGAGCCTTTGTTTAATTCCTCTTCCTGGTGGGCAATGTGCGTTACATTTGCCCGTGCAGACACCTACAGCTAGTCTCTCATTGGTTCTCCCTATTCCTGTTCATCTTGCACAGAAATTGCAAGCTGTGCGAAACAGGAGGTTAAAGGCACTGACTCTCCAAGCGGGGAGAGTGTTAGTAAAGCATCTGGAATGGTGAACCCGAGGACCAGGAAACGAAAACTGAGATGCATTTTAAATCATTTCCCAATCACACGGTGGACGATACTCTGGGTTTCCCATGCATGTTTTAGCTGGAGGAAGAATCCCTTGAACCTGGAGAGTTGGGACCCATGGAATGGGTACCATGCAGTATGACTTCAAAGGGTCTGCATTTGCTCACCGAAACTCACCAATGCTATCAGCCTGAAGTGTCCAGCCTTATGTCTCAACCAGCTCTGGGTGTAGATGTGGTCAATCCCGGTTGCATCACATGCCCTGAGTGAATTAGTTAAGAATTGCTCTCTATTTCACTGTCTTTGTGTTTTGTTTTCGAAATTTATTTTGATAATGGGATTTATCGGATTTTCACTGCTGCGTTTCGGCCGCTGTACACACGCTTGATTCTCTTATGGAGACATATATATCCATGGGTTTTAAGATTTTTCCTAGTCAGGTATATTCCTAGGCGTTGAATATGTGGTGTTGGGTCCATTTCGTTGAGCAAGGAGTAGGTCTTGTCTATTACATATTTGGCTTATGGAAAGTTATCTGTGCTAATTTCAGTCTCTGGTTTTATGCAGCACCCCAAGGCACCTTTCCCCATAAGCAAGCACTAGTTGGTTTTCTAAATTTGAGACCCTGTTCTTTTTTGTAATTCAGTTCATGTGTAGTCAAGTTTACATTCCGTGTATTAGTGATATCTTATGATGTTTCTTTTTCTGTGTGACGTAGTTCACGTAGAATCACCGTACCTGCATCCACTCACTATGCCGCTACGGGCCTGATGACACAGATTTCATTGCTGAGTGATATTGCATTGCACGTACGTGCCAGAACTTCTTTATCCATTTTTTGCTTTCTGGGATATTTACCTGATACTGTAGACGAGCTTCTTGTGAACACAGCCGTCCCAAATATTGGGGTGGCTGTCTCTTTTTGATTTTAATTTCCGTAAGCTATAGGACCATAAGTGGAAGTGCCATAGGCTGTGTTGCTTTGTTTCTTACGTGTTTCAGGAAACACCATACACTTCTCCAGGGTGGCTGTTCACAATTTACATCCTGCCAATCAGCATAACAAGGCTCCCTGTTCTCCATATCCTGTCCTACCTTTCTGGATTTTACACTTTTTTCAGATGGCCCTTTTGCCCGGGGGGGCAGTGAGATTTCATTGTAGTGCAGATTTCCTTTACAGGCTTGCTTGGTTGGCCAAAAAGGGCGTATGCGTTTTTTCCTGAATATATTCAGGAAAAAACGCATACGCCCTTTTTGGCCAAGTGCATCATTGTCGACGTTGTGCCTCTTTTCCTATGCTTTCAGGGCAATTCCAGTCTACCCCCTGCAATCGTTTTCCTGAAATTCAGCCCCGCTTTCAAATCCCCTTCGCAGGCTTACTTCAATATATTTTTGGAGGATAGCTGTCATTTATAACTCTGCAGGTTTGTGAAGTACAGTGCCCCTGAGCTCCTTTCTTCAACTCGCTTTCTTGTGAGATGGGCACAAAACCGCAGGATTGCTTCAGGCCCTAATCTGTTTCCAGCAGGGCACACTGAGCTTTTGTTTAATTCCTCTTCCTGGTGGGCAATGAGCGTTACATTTTCCCGTGCAGACACCTACAGCTAGTCTCTCATTGGTTCTCCCTATTCCTGTTCATCTTGCACAGAAATGGCAAGCTGTGCCAAACAGGAGGTTAAAGGCACTGACTCTCCAAGCGGGGAGAGTGTTAGTAAAGCATCTGGAATGGTGAACCCGAGGACCAGGATACGAAAATTGAGATGCATTTTAAATCGTTTCCCAATCACACGGTGGACGATACTCTGGGTTTCCCATGCATGTTTTAGCTGGAGGAAGAATGCCTTGAACCTGGAGATTTGGGACCCATGGAATGGGTACCATGCAGTATGACTTCAAAGGGTCTGCATTTGCTCACCGAAACTCACCAGTGCTATCAGCCTGAAGTGTCCAGCCTTATGTCTCAACCAGCTCTGGGTGTAGATGTGGTCAATCCCGGTTGCATCACATGCCCTGAGTGAATTATTTAAGAATTGCTCTCTATTTCACTGTCTTTGTGTTTTGTTTTCGAAATTTATTTTGATAATGGGATTTATCGGATTTTCACTGCTGCATTACCGCTGCTGTACACACGCTTGATTCTCTTACGGAGACATATATATCCATGGGTTTTAAGATTCTTCCTAGTCAGGTATATTCCTAGGCGTTGAATATGTGGTGTTGAGTCCAATTCGTTGAGCAAGGAGTAGGTCTTGTCTATTACATATTTGGCTTATGGAATGTTATCTGTGCTAATTTCAGTCTCTTGTTTTATGCAGCACCCCAACGCACCTGTCCCCATAAGCAAGCACTAGTTGGTTTTCTAAATTTGAGACCCTGTTCTGTTTTGCAATTCAGTTCATGTGTAGTCAAGTTTACATTCCATGTATTAGTGATATCTCATGATGTTTCTTTTTCTGTGTGACGTAGTTCACGTAGAATCACCGTACCTACATCCACTTACTATGCCGCTACGGGCCTGATGACACAGATTTCATTGCTGAGTGATATTGCATTGTACGTACGTGCCACAACTTCTTTATCCATTTTTTGCTTTCTGGGATATTTACCTGATACTGTAGACGAGCTTCTTGTGAACACAGCCGTCCCAAATATTGGGGTGGCTGTCTGTTTTTGATTTTAATTTCCGTAAGCTATAGGACCATAAGTGGAAGTGCCATAGGCTGTGTTGCTTTGTTTCTTACGTGTTTCAGGAAACACCATACACTTCTCCAGGGTGGCTGCTGGCAATTTACATCCTGCCAATCAGCATAACAAGGCTCCCTGTTCTCCATATCCTGTCCTACCTTTCTGGATTTTACACTTTTTTCAGATGGCCCTTTTGCCCGGGGGGGCAGTGAGATTTCATTGTAGTGCAGATTTCCTTTACAGGCTTGCTTGGTTGGCCAAAGAGGGCGTATGCGTTTTTTCCTGAATATATTCAGGAAAAAACGCATACGCCCTTTTTGGCCAAGTGCATCATTGTCAACGTTGTGCCTCTTTTCCTATGCTTTCAGGGCAATTCCAGTCTACCCCCTGCAATCGTTTTCCTGAAATTCAGCCCCGCTTTCAAGTCCCCTTCGCAGGCTTACTTCAATATATTTTTGGAGGATAGCTGTCATTTATAACTCTGCAGGTTTGTGAATTACAGTGCCCCTGAGCTCCTTTCTTCAACTCGCTTTCTTGTGACCTGGGCACAAAACCGCAGGATTGCTTCAGGCCCTAATCTGTTTCCAGCAGGGCACACTGAGCCTTTGTTTAATTCCTCTTCCTGGTGGGCAATGAGCGTTACATTTGCCCGTGCAGACACCTACAGCTAGTCTCTCATTGGTTCTCCCTATTCCTGTTCATCTTGCACAGAAATTGCAAGCTGTGCCAAACAGGAGGTTAAAGGCACTGACTCTCCAAGCGGGGAGAGTGTTAGTAAAGCATCTGGAATGGTGAACCCGAGGACCAGGATACGAAAACTGAGATGCATTTTAAATTGTTTCCCAATCACACGGTGGACGATACTCTGGGTTTCCCATGCATGTTTTAGCTGGAGGAAGAATGCCTTGAACCTGGAGAGTTGGGAATCATGGAATGGGTACCATGCAGTATGACTTCAAAGGGTCTGCATTTGCTCACCGAAACTCACCAGTGCTATCAGCCTGAAGTGTCCAGCCTTATGTCTCAACCAGCTCTGGGTGTAGATGTGGTCAATCCCGGTTGCATCACATGCCCTGAGTGAATTATTTAAGAATTGCTCTCTATTTCACTGTCTTTGTGTTTTGTTTTCGAAATTTATTTTGATAATTGGATTTATCGGATTTTCACTGCTGCATTTCCGCCGCTGTACACACGCTTGATTCTCTTACGGAGACATATATATCCATGGGTTTTAAGATTCTTCCTAGTCAGGTATATTCCTAGGCGTTGAATATGTGGTGTTGAGTCCAATTCGTTGAGCAAGGAGTAGGTCTTGTCTATTACATATTTGGCTTATGGAATGTTATCTGTGCTAATTTCAGTCTCTGGTTTTATGCAGCACCCCAACGCACCTGTCCCCATAAGCAAGCACTAGTTGGTTTTCTAAATTTGAGACCCTGTTCTGTTTTGTAATTCAGTTCATGTGTAGTCAAGTTTACATTCCATGTATTAGTGATATCTTATGATGTTTCTTTTTCTGTGTGACGTAGTTCACGTAGAATCACCGTACCTGCATCCACTGACTATGCCGCTACGGGCCTGATGACACAGATTTCATTGCTGAGTGATATTGCATTGTACGTACGTGCCACAACTTCTTTATCCATTTTTTGCTTTCTGGGATATTAACCTGATACTGTAGACGAGCTTCTTGTGAACACAGCCGTCCCAAATATTGGGGTGGCTGTCTGTTTTTGATTTTAATTTCCGTAAGCTATAGGACCATAAGTGGAACTGCCATAGGCTGTGTTGCTTTGTTTCTTACGTGTTTCAGGAAACACCATACACTTCTCCAGGGTGGCTGCTGGCAATTTACATCCTGCCAATCAGCATAACAAGGCTCCCTGTTCTCCATATCCTGTCCTACCTTTCTGGGTTTTACACTTTTTTCAGATGGCCCTTTTGCCCGGGGGGGTAGTGAGATTTCATTGTAGTGCAGTTTTCCTTTACAGGCTTGCTTGGTTGGCCAAAAAGGGCGTATGCGTTTTTTCCTGAATATATTCAGGAAAAAACGCATACGCCCTTTTTGGCCAAGTGCATCATTGTCGATGTTGTGCCTCTTTTCCTATGCTTTCAGGGCAATTCCAGTCTACGCCCTGCAATCGTTTTCCTGAAATTCAGCCGCGCTTTCTAATCCCCTTCGCAGGCTTACTTCAATATATTTTTGGAGGATAGCTGTCATTTATAACTCTGCAGGTTTGTGAAGTACAGTGCCCCTGAGCTCCTTTCTTCAACTCGCTTTCTTGTGAGCTGGGCACAAAACCGCAGGATTGCTTCAGGCCCAAATCTGTTTCCAGCAGGGCACACTGAGCCTTTGTTTAATTCCTCTTCCTGGTGGGCAATGAGCGTTACATTTGCCCGTGCAGACACCTACAGCTAGTCTCTCATTGGTTCTCCCTATTCCTGTTCATCTTGCACAGAAATGGCAAGCTGTGCCAAACAGGAGGTTAAAGGCACTGACTCTCCAAGCGGGGAGAGTGTTAGTAAAGCATCTGGAATGGTGAACCCGAGGACCAGGATAGGAAAACTGAGATGCATTTTAAATCGTTTCCCAATCACACGGTGGACGATACTCTGGGTTTCCCATGCATGTTTTAGCTGGAGGAAGAATGCCTTGAACCTGGAGAGTTGGGACCCATGGAATGGGTACCATGCAGTATGACTTCAAAGGGTCTGCATTTGCTCACCGAAACTCACCAGTGCTGTCAGCCAGAAGTGTCCAGCCTTATGTCTCAACCAGCTCTGGGTGTAGATGTGGTCAATCCCGGTTGCATCACATGCCCTGAGTGAATTATTTAAGAATTGCTCTCTATTTCACTGTCTTTGTGTTTTGTTTTCGAAATTTATTTTGATAATGGGATTTATCGGATTTTCACTGCTGCATTTCCGCCGCTGTACACACGCTTGATTCTCTTACGGAGACATATATATCCATGGGTTTTAAGATTCTTCCTACTCAGGTATATTCCTAGGCGTTGAATATGTGGTGTTGAGTCCATTTCGTTGAGCAAGGAGTAGGTCTTGTCTATTACATATTTGGCTTATGGAATGTTATCTGTGCTAATTTCAGTCTCTGGTTTTATGCAGCACCCCAAGGCACCTTTCCCCATAAGCAAGCACTAGTTGGTTTTCTAAATTTGAGACCCTGTTCTGTTTTGTAATTCAGTTCATGTGTAGTCAAGTTTACATTCCGTGTTTTAGTGATATCTTATGATGTTTCTTTTTCTGTGTGACGTAGTTCACGTAGAATCACCGTACCTGCATCCACTTACTATGCCGCTACGGGCCTGATGACACAGATTTCATTGCTGAGTGATATTGCATTGCACGTACGTGCCACAACTTCTTTATCCATTTTTTGCTTTCTGGGATATTTACCTGATACTGTAGACGAGCTTCTTGTGAACACAGCCGTCCCAAATATTGGGGTGGCTGTCTGTTTTTGATTTTAATTTCCGTAAGCTATAGGACCATAAGTGGAAGTGCCATAGGCTGTGTTGCTTTGTTTCTTACGTGTTTCAGGAAACACCATACACTTCTCCAGGTTGGCTGCTGGCAATTTACATCCTGCCAATCAGCATAACAAGGCTCCCTCTTCTCCATATCCTGTCCTACCTTTCTGGATTTTACACTTTTTTCAGATGGCCCTTTTGCCCGGGAGGGCAGTGAGATTTCATTGTAGTGCAGATTTCCTTTACAGGCTTGCTTGGTTGGCCAAAAAGGGCGTATGCGTTTTTTCCTGAATATATTCAGGAAAAAACGCATACGCCCTTTTTGGCCAAGTGCATCATTGTCGACGTTGTGCCTCTTTTCCTATGCTTTCAGGGCAATTCCAGTCTACCCCCTGCAATCGTTTTCCTGAAATTCAGCCCCGCTTTCAAGTCCCCTTCGCAGGCTTACTTCAATATATTTTTGGAGGATAGCTGTCATTTATAACTCTGCAGGTTTGTGAAGTACAGTGCCCCTGAGCTCCTTTCTTCAACTCGCTTTCTTGTGAGCTGGGCACAAAACCGCAGGATTGCTTCAGGCCCTAATCTGTTTCCAGCAGGGCACACTGAGCCTTTGTTTAATTCCTCTTCCTGGTGGGCAATGAGCGTTACATTTGCCCGTGCAGACACCTACAGCTAGTCTCTCATTGGTTCTCCCTATTCCTGTTCATCTTGCACAGAAATTGCAAGCTGTGCGAAACAGGAGGTTAAAGGCACTGACTCTCCAAGCGGGGAGAGTGTTAGTAAAGCATCTGGAATGGTGAACCCGAGGAACAGGAAACGAAAACTGAGATGCATTTTAAATCATTTCCCAATCACACGGTGGACGATACTCTGGGTTTCCCATGCATGTTTTAGCTGGAGGAAGAATCCCTTGAACCTGGAGAGTTGGGACCCATGGAATGGGTACCATGCAGTATGACTTCAAAGGGTCTGCATTTGCTCACCGAAACTCACCAATGCTGTCAGCCTGAAGTGTCCAGCCTTATGTCTCAACCAGCTCTGGGTGTAGATGTGGTCAATCCCGGTTGCATCACATGCCCTGAGTGAATTAGTTAAGAATTGCTCTCTATTTCACTGTCTTTGTGTTTTGTTTTCGAAATTTATTTTGATAATGGGATTTATCGGATTTTCACTGCTGCATTTCCGCCGCTGTACACACGCTTGATTCTCTTACGGAGACATATATATCCATGGGTTTTAAGATTCTTCCTAGTCAGGTATATTCCTAGGCGTTGAATATGTGGTGTTGAGTCCAATTCGTTGAGCAAGGAGTAGGTCTTGTCTATTACATATTTGGCTTATGGAATGTTATCTGTGCTAATTTCAGTCTCTTGTTTTATGCAGCACCCCAACGCACCTGTCCCCATAAGCAAGCACTAGTTGGTTTTCTAAATTTGAGACCCTGTTCTGTTTTGTAATTCAGTTCATGTGTAGTCAAGTTTTCATTCCATGTATTAGTGATATCTTATGATGTTTCTTTTTCTGTGTGACGTAGTTCACGTAGAATCACCGTACCTGCATCCACTTACTATGCCGCTACGGGCCTGATGACACAGATTTCATTGCTGAGTGATATTGCATTGTACGTACGTGCCACAACTTCTTTATCCATTTTTTGCTTTCTGGGATATTTACCTGATACTGTAGACGAGCTTCTTGTGAACACAGCCGTCCCAAATATTGGGGTGGCTGTCTGTTTTTGATTTTAATTTCCGTAAGCTATAGGACCATATGTTGAAGTGCCATAGGCTGTGTTGCTTTGTTTCTTACGTGTTTCAGGAAACACCATACACTTCTCCAGGGTGGCTGCTGGCAATTTACATCCTGCCAATCAGCATAACAAGGCTCCCTGTTCTCCATATCCTGTCCTACCTTTCTGGATTTTACACTTTTTTCAGATGGCCCTTTTGCCCGGGGGGGCAGTGAGATTTCATTGTAGTGCAGATTTCCTTTACAGGCTTGCTTGGTTGGCCAAAGAGGGCGTATGCGTTTTTTCCTGAATATATTCAGGAAAAAACGCATACGCCCTTTTTGGCCAAGTGCATCATTGTCGACGTTGTGCCTCTTTTCCTATGCTTTCAGGGCAATTCCAGTCTACCCCCTGCAATCGTTTTCCTGAAATTCAGCCCCGCTTTCAAGTCCCCTTCGCAGGCTTACTTCAATATATTTTTGGAGGATAGCTGTCATTTATAACTCTGCAGGTTTGTGAAGTACAGTGCCCCTGAGCTCCTTTCTTCAACTCGCTTTCTTGTGAGATGGGCACAAAACCGCAGGATTGCTTCAGGCCCTAATCTGTTTCCAGCAGGGCACACTGAGCTTTTGTTTAATTCCTCTTCCTGGTGGGCAATGAGCGTTACATTTGCCCGTGCAGACACCTACAGCTAGTCTCTCATTGGTTCTCCCTATTCCTGTTCATCTTGCACAGAAATGGCAAGCTGTGCCAAACAGGAGGTTAAAGGCACTGACTCTCCAAGCGGGGAGAGTGTTAGTAAAGCATCTGGAATGGTGAACCCGAGGACCAGGATACGAAAATTGAGATGCATTTTAAATCGTTTCCCAATCACACGGTGGACGATACTCTGGGTTTCCCATGCATGTTTTAGCTGGAGGAAGAATGCCTTGAACCTGGAGAGTTGGGACCCATGGAATGGGTACCATGCAGTATGACTTCAAAGGGTCTGCATTTGCTCACCGAAACTCACCAGTGCTATCAGCCTGAAGTGTCCAGCCTTATGTCTCAACCAGCTCTGGCTGTAGATGTGGTCAATCCCGGTTGCATCACATGCCCTGAGTGAATTATTTAAGAATTGCTCTCTATTTCACTGTCTTTGTGTTTTGTTTTCGAAATTTATTTTGATAATGGGATTTATCGGATTTTCACTGCTGCATTTCCGCCGCTGTACACACGCTTGATTCTCTTACGGAGACATATATATCCATGGGTTTTAAGATTCTTCCTAGTCAGGTATATTCCTAGGCGTTGAATATGTGGTGTTGAGTCCAATTCGTTGAGCAAGGAGTAGGTCTTGTCTATTACATATTTGGCTTATGGAATGTTATCTGTGCTAATTTCAGTCTCTGGTTTTATGCAGCACCCCAACGCACCTGTCCCCATAAGCAAGCACTAGTTGGTTTTCTAAATTTGAGACCCTGTTCTGTTTTGTAATTCAGTTCATGTGTAGTCAAGTTTACATTCCATGTATTAGTGATATCTTATGATGTTTCTTTTTCTGTGTGACGTAGTTCACGTAGAATCACCGTACCTGCATCCACTTACTATGCCGCTACGGGCCTGATGACACAGATTTCATTGCTGAGTGATATTGCATTGCACCTACGTGCCACAACTTCTTTATCCATTTTTTGCTTTCTGGGATATTTACCTGATACTGTAGACGAGCTTCTTGTGAACACAGCCGTCCCAAATATTGGGGTGGCTGTCTGTTTTGGATTTTAATTTCCGTAAGCTATAGGACCATAAGTGGAAGTGCCATAGGCTGTGTTGCTTTGTTTCTTACGTGTTTCAGGAAACACCATACACTTCTCCAGGGTGGCTGCTGGCAATTTACATCCTGCCAATCAGCATAACAAGGCTCCCTCTTCTCCATATCCTGTCCTACCTTTCTGGATTTTACACTTTTTTCAGATGGCCCTTTTGCCCGGGGGGGCAGTGAGATTTCATTGTAGTGCAGATTTCCTTTACAGGCTTGCTTGGTTGGCCAAAGAGGGCGTATGCGTTTTTTCCTGAATATATTCAGGAAAAAACGCATACGCCCTTTTTGGCCAAGTGCATCATTGTCGACGTTGTGCCTCTTTTCCTATGCTTTCAGGGCAATTCCAGTCTACCCCCTGCAATCGTATTCCTGAAATTCAGCCCCGCTTTCAAGTCCCCTTCGCAGGCTTACTTCAATATATTTTTGGAGGATAGCTGTCATTTATAACTCTGCAGGTTTGTGAAGTACAGTGCCCCTGAGCTCCTTTCTTCAACTCGCTTTCTTGTGAGCTGGGCACAAAACCGCAGGATTGCTTCAGGCCCTAATCTGTTTCCAGCAGGGCACACTGAGCCTTTGTTTAATTCCTCTTCCTGGTGGGCAATGAGCGTTACATTTTCCCGTGCAGACACCTACAGCTAGTCTCTCATTGGTTCTCCCTATTCCTATTCATCTTGCACAGAAATGGCAAGCTGTGCCAAACAGGAGGTTAAAGGCACTGACTCTCCAAGCGGGGAGAGTGTTAGTAAAGCATCTGGAATGGTGAACCCGAGGACCAGGATACGAAAACTGAGATGCATTTTAAATTGTTTCCCAATCACACGGTGGACGATACTCTGGGTTTCCCATGCATGTTTTAGCTGGAGGAAGAATGCCTTGAACCTGGAGAGTTGGGAATCATGGAATGGGTACCATGCAGTATGACTTCAAAGGGTCTGCATTTGCTCACCGAAACTCACCAGTGCTATCAGCCTGAAGTGTCCAGCCTTATGTCTCAACCAGCTCTGGGTGTAGATGTGGTCAATCCCGGTTGCATCACATGCCCTGAGTGAATTATTTAAGAATTGCTCTCTATTTCACTGTCTTTGTGTTTTGTTTTCGAAATTTATTTTGATAATGGGATTTATCGGATTTTCACTGCTGCATTTCCGCCGCTGTACACACGCTTGATTCTCTTACGGAGACATATATATCCATGGGTTTTAAGATTCTTCCTAGTCAGGTATATTCCTAGGCGTTGAATATGTGGTGTTGAGTCCAATTCGTTGAGCAAGGAGTAGGTCTTGTCTATTACATATTTGGCTTATGGAATGTTATCTGTGCTAATTTCAGTCTCTGGTTTTATGCAGCACCCCAACGCACCTGTCCCCATAAGCAAGCACTAGTTGGTTTTCTAAATTTGAGACCCTGTTCTGTTTTGTAATTCAGTTCATGTGTAGTCAAGTTTACATTCCATGTATTAGTGATATCTTATGATGTTTCTTTTTCTGTGTGACGTAGTTCACGTAGAATCACCGTACCTGCATCCACTGACTATGCCGCTACGGGCCTGATGACACAGATTTCATTGCTGAGTGATATTGCATTGTACGTACGTGCCACAACTTCTTTATCCATTTTTTGCTCTCTGCCATATTAACCTGATACTGTAGACGAGCTTCTTGTGAACACAGCCGTCCCAAATATTGGGGTGGCTGTCTGTTTTTGATTTTAATTTCCGTAAGCTATAGGACCATAAGTGGAAGTGCCATAGGCTGTGTTGCTTTGTTTCTTACGTGTTTCAGGAAACACCATACACTTCTCCAGGGTGGCTGCTGGCAATTTACATCCTGCCAATCAGCATAACAAGGCTCCCTGTTCTCCATATCCTGTCCTACCTTTCTGGGTTTTACACTTTTCTCAGATGGCCCTTTTGCCCGGGGGGGCAGTGAGATTTCATTGTAGTGCAGATTTCCTTTACAGGCTTGCTTGGTTGGCCAAAAAGGGCGTATGCGTTTTTTCCTGAATATATTCAGGAAAAAACGCATACGCCCTTTTTGGCCAAGTGCATCATTGTCGACGTTGTGCCTCTTTTCCTATGCTTTCAGGGCAATTCCAGTCTACCCCCTGCAATCGTTTTCCTGAAATTCAGCCCCGCTTTCAAGTCCCCTTCGCAGGCTTACTTCAATATATTTTTGGAGGATAGCTGTCATTTATAACTCTGCAGGTTTGTGAAGTACAGTGTCCCTGAGCTCCTTTCTTCAACTTGCTTTCTTGTGAGCTTGGCACAAAACCGCAGGATTGCTTCAGGCCCTAATCTGTTTCCAGCAGGGCACACTGAGCCTTTGTTTAATTCCTCTTCCTGGTGGGCAATGAGCATTACATTTGCCCGTGCAGACACCTACAGCTAGTCTCTCATTGGTTCTCCCTATTCCTGTTCATCTTGCACAGAAATGGCAAGCTGTGCCAAAGAGGAGGTTAAAGGCACTGACACTCCAAGCGGGGAGAGTATTAGTAAAGCATCTGGAATGTTGAACCCGAGGACCAGGATACGAAAACTGAGATGCATTTTAAATCGTTTCCCAATCACACGGTGGACGATACTCTGGGTTTCCCATGCATGTTTTAGCTGGAGGAAGAATGCCTTGAACCTGGAGAATTGGGACCCATGGAATGGGTACCATGCAGTATGACTTCAAAGGGTCTGCATTTGCTCACCGAAACTCACCAGTGCTATCAGCCTGAAGTGTCCAGCCTTATGTCTCAACCAGCTCTGGGTGTAGATGTGGTAAATCCCGGTTGCATCACATGCCCTGAGTGAATTATTTAAGAATTGCTCTCTATTTCACTGTCTTTTTGTTTTGTTTTCGAAATTTATTTTGATAATGGGATTTATCGGATTTTCACTGCTGCGTTTCGGCCGCTGTACACACGCTTGATTCTCTTACGGAGACATATATTTCCATGGGTTTTAAGTTTCTTCCTACTCAGGTATATTCCTAGGCGTTGAATATGTGGTGTTCGGTCCATTTCGTTGAGCAAGGAGTAGGTCTTGTCTATTACATATTTGGCTTATGGAAAGATATCTGTGCTAATTTCAGTCTCTGGTTTTATGCAGCACCCCAGGCACCTTTCTCCATAAGCAAGCACTAGTCGGTTTTCTAAATTTGAGACCCTGTTCTGTTTTGAAATTCAGTTCATGTGTAGTCAAGTTTACATTCCGTGTATTAGTGATATCTTATGATATTTCTTTTTCTGTGTGACGTAGTTCACGTAGAATCACCATACCTGCATCCACTCACTATGCCTCTACGGGCCTGATGACACAGATTTCATTGCTGAGTGATATTGCATTGTACGTACGTGCCACAACTTCTTTATCCATTTTTTGCTTTCTGGGATATTTACCTGATACTGTAGACGAGCTACTTGTGAACACAGCCGTCCCAAATATTGGGGTGGCTGTCTGTTTTTGATTTTAATTTCTGTAAGCTATAGGACCATAAGTGGAAGTGCCATAGGCTGTGTTGCTTTGTTTCTTACGTGTTTCAGGAAACACCATACACTTCTCCAGGGTGGCTGCTGGCAATTTACATCCTGCCAATCAGCATAACAAGGCTCCCTGTTCTCCATATCCTGTCCTACCTTTCTGGATTTTACACTTTATTCAGATGGCCCTTTTGCCCGGGGGGGCCGTGAGATTTCATTGTAGTGCAGATTTCCTTTACAGGCTTGCTTGGTTGGCCAAAAAGGGCGTATGCGTTTTTTCCTGAATATATTCAGGAAAAAACGCATACGCCCTTTTTGGCCAAGTGCATCATTGTCGACGTTGTGCCTCTTTTCCTATGCTTTCAGGGCAATTCCAGTCTACCCCCTGCAATCGTTTTCCTGAAATTCTGCCCCGCTTTCAAGTCCCCTTCGCAGGCTTACTTCAATATATTTTTGGAGGATAGCTGTCATTTATAACTCTGCAGGTTTGTGAATTACAGTGCCCCTGAGCTCCTTTCTTCAACTCGCTTTCTTGTGAGCTGGGCACAAAACCGCAGGATTGCTTCAGGCCCTAATCTGTTTCCAGCAGGGCACACTGAGCCTTTGTTTAATTCCTCTTCCTGGTGGGCAATGAGCGTTACATTTGCCCGTGCAGACACCTACAGCTAGTCTCTCATTGGTTCTCCCTATTCCTGTTCATCTTGCACAGAAATGGCAAGCTGTGCCAAACAGGAGGTTAAAGGCACTGACTCTCCAAGCGGGGAGAGTGTTAGTAAAGCATCTGGAATGGTGAACCCGAGGACCAGGATACGAAAACTGAGATGCATTTTAAATCGTTTCCCAATCACACGGTGGACGATACTCTGGGTTTCCCATGCATGTTTTAGCTGGAGGAAGAATGCCTTGAACCTGGAGAGTTGGGACCCATGGAATGGGTACCATGCAGTATGACTTCAAAGGGTCTGCATTTGCTCACCGAAACTCACCAGTGCTATCAGCCAGAAGTGTCCAGCCTTATGTCTCAACCAGCTCTGGGTGTAGATGTGGTCAATCCCGGTTGCATCACATGCCCTGAGTGAATTAGTTAAGAATTGCTCTCTATTTCACTGTCTTTGTGTTTTGTTTTCGAAATTTATTTTGATAATGGGATTTATCGGATTTTCACTGCTGCGTTTCGGCCGCTGTACACACGCTTGATTCTCTTACGGAGACATATATATCCATGGGTTTTAAGATTCTTCCTAGTCAGGTATATTCCTAGGCGTTGAATATGTGGTGTTGAGTCCATTTCGTTGAGCAAGGAGTAGGTCTTGTCTATTACATATTTGGCTTATGGAATGTTATCTGTGCTAATTTCAGTCTCTGGTTTTATGCAGCACCCCAACGCACCTTTCCCCATAAGCAAGCACTAGTTGGTTTTCTAAATTTGAGACCCTGTTCTGTTTTGTAATTCAGTTCATGTGTAGTCAAGTTTACATTCCGTGTATTAGTGATATCTTATGATGTTTCTTTTTCTGTGTGACGTAGTTCACGTAGAATCACCGTACCTGCATCCACTTACTATGCCGCTACGGGCCTGATGACACAGATTTCATTGCTGAGTGATATTGCATTGCACCTACGTGCCACAACTTCTTTATCCATTTTTTGCTTTCTGGGATATTTACCTGATACTGTAGACGAGCTTCTTGTGAACACAGCCGTCCCAAATATTGGGGTGGCTGTCTGTTTTGGATTTTAATTTCCGTAAGCTATAGGACCATAAGTGGAAGTGCCATAGGCTGTGTTGCTTTGTTTCTTACGTGTTTCAGGAAACACCATACACTTCTCCAGGGTGGCTGCTGGCAATTTACATCCTGCCAATCAGCATAACAAGGCTCCCTGTTCTCCATATCCTGTCCTACCTTTCTGGATTTTACACTTTTCTTCAGATAGCCCTTTTGCCCGGGGGGGCAGTGAGATTTCATTGTAGTGCAGATTTCCTTTACAGGCTTGCTTGGTTGGCCAAAAAGGGCGTATGCGTTTTTTCCTGAATATATTCAGGAAAAAACGCATACGCCCTTTTTGGCCAAGTGCATCATTGTCGACGTTGTGCCTCTTTTCCTATGCTTTCAGGGCAATTCCAGTCTACCCCCTGTAATCTTTTTCCTGAAATTCAGTCCTGCTTTCAAGTCCCCTTCGCAGTCTTACTTCAATATATTTTTGGAGGATAGCTGTCATTTATAACTCTGCAGGTTTGTGAATTACAGTGCCCCTGAGCTCCTTTCTTCAACTCGCTTTCTTGTGAGCTGGGCACAAAACCGCAGGATTGCTTCAGGCCCTAATCTGTTTCCAGCAGGGCACACTGAGCCTTTGTTTAATTCCTCTTCCTGGTGGGCAATGAGCGTTACATTTGCCCGAGCAGACACCTACAGCTAGTCTCTCATTGGTTCTCCCTATTCCTGTTCATCCTGCACAGAAATGGCAAGCTGTGCCAAACAGGAGGTTAAAGGCACTGACTCTCCAAGCGGGGAGAGTGTTAGTAAAGCATCTGGAATGGTGAACCCGAGGACCAGGATACGAAAACTGAGATGCATTTAAATCGTTTCCCAATCACACGGTGGACGATACTCTGGGTTTCCCATGCATGTTTTAGCTGGAGGAAGAATGCCTTGAACCTGGAGAGTTGGGACCCATGGAATGGGTACCATGCAGTATGACTTCAAAGGGTCTGCATTTGCTCACCGAAACTCACCAGTGCTATCAGCCAGAAGTGTCCAGCCTTATGTCTCAACCAGCTCTGGGTGTAGATGTGGTCAATCCCGGTTGCATCACATGCCCTGAGTGAATTATTTAAGAATTGCTCTCTATTTCACTGTCTTTGTGTTTTGTTTTCGAAATTTATTTTGATAATGGGATTTATCGGATTTTCACTGCTGCCTTTCCGCCGCTGTACACACGCTTGATTCTCTTACGGAGACATATATATCCATGGGTTTTAAGATTCTTCCTAGTCAGGTATATTCCTAGGCGTTGAATATGTGGTGTTGGGTCCATTTCGTTGAGCAAGGAGTAGGTCTTGTCTATTACATATTTGGCTTATGGAAAGTTATCTGTGCTAATTTCAGTCTCTGGTTTTATGCAGCACCCCAAGGCACCTTTCCCCATAAGCAAGCACTAGTTGGTTTTCTAAATTTGAGACCCTGTTCTTTTTTGTAATTCAGTTCATGTGTAGTCAAGTTTACATTCCGTGTATTAGTGATATCTTATGATGTTTCTTTTTCTGTGTGACGTAGTTCACGTAGAATCACCGTACGTGCATCCACTCACTATGCCGCTACGGGCCTGATGACACAGATTTCATTGCTGAGTTATATTGCATTGCACGTACGTGCCACAACTTCTTTATCCATTTTTTGCTTTCTGGGATATTTACCTGATACTGTAGACGAGCTTCTTGTGAACACAGCCGTCCCAAATATTGGGGTGGCTGTCTGTTTTTGATTTTAATTTCCGTAAGCTATAGGACCATAAGTGGAAGTGCCATAGGCTGTGTTGCTTTGTTTCTTACGTGTTTCAGGAAACACCATACACTTCTCCAGGGTGGCTGCTGGCAATTTACATCCTGCCAATCAGCATAACAAGGCTCCCTGTTCTCCATATCCTGTCCTACCTTTCTGGATTTTACACTTTTTTTCAGATGGCCCTTTTGACCGTGGGGGCAGTGAGATTTCATTGCAGTGCAGATTTCCTTTACAGGCTTGCTTGGTTGGCCAAAAAGGGCGTATGCGTTTTTTCCTGAATATATTCAGGAAAAAACGCATACGCCCTTTTTGGCCAAGTGCATCATTGTCGACGTTGTGCCTCTTTTCCTATGCTTTCAGGGCAATTCCAGTCTACCCCCTGCAATCGTTTTCCTGAAATTCAGCCCCGCTTTCAAGTCCCCTTCGCAGGCTTACTTCAATATATTTTTGGAGGATAGCTGTCATTTATAACTCTGCAGGTTTGTGAAGTACAGTGCCCCTGAGCTCCTATCTTCAACTCGCTTTCTTGTGAGCTGGGCACAAAACCGCAGGATTGCTTCAGGCCCTAATCTGTTTCCAGCAGGGCACACTGAGCCTTTGGTTAATTACTCTTCCTGGTGGGCAATGAGCGTTACATTTGCCCGTGCAGACACCTATAGCTAGTCTCTCATTGGTTCGCCCTATTCCTGTTCATCTTGCACAGAAATTGCAAGCTGTGCCAAACAGGAGGTTAAAGGCACTGACTCTCCAAGCAGGGAGAGTGTTAGTAAAGCATCTGGAATGGTGAACCCGAGGACCAGGATACGAAAACTGCGGTGCATTTTAAATTGTTTCCCAATCACACGGTGGACCATACTGTGGGTTTCCCATGCATGTTTTAGCTGGAGGAAGAATCCCTTGAACCTGAAGAGTTGGGACCCATGGAATAGGTACCATGCAGTATGACTTCAAAGGGTCTGCATTTGCTCACCGAAACTCACCAATGCTATCAGCCTGAAGTGTCCAGCCTTATGTCTCAACCACCTCTGGGTGTAGATGTGGTCAATCCCGGTTGCATCACATGGCCTGAGTGAATTATTTAAGAATTGCTCTCTATTTCACTGTCTTTGTGTTTTGTTTTTGAAATTTATTTTGATAATGGGATTTATCGGATTTTCACTGCTGCGTTTATGCCGCTGTACACACGCTTGATTCTCTTACGGAGTCATATAAATCCATGGGTTTTAAGATTCTTCCTAGTCAGGTATATTGCTAGGCGTTGAATATGTGGTGTTGAGGCCATTTCGTTGAGCAAGGAGTAGGTCTTGTCTATTACATATTTGGCTTATGGAATGTTATCTGTGCTAATTTCAGTCTCTGCTTTTATGCAGCAACCCAAGGCACCTTTCCCCATAAGCAAGCACTAGTGGGTTTTCTAAATTTGTGACCCTGTTCTGTTTTGTAATTCAGTTCATGTGTAGTCAAGTTTACATTCCGTGTATTAGTGATATCTTATGATGTTTCTTTTTCTGTGTGACGTAGTTCACGTAGAATCACCGTACCTGCATCCACTCACTATGCCGCTACGGGCCTGATGACACAGATTTCATTGCTGAGTGATATTGCATTGCACGTACGTGCCACAACTTCTTTTTCCATTTTTTGCTTTCTGGGATATTTACCTGGTACTGTAGACGAGCTTCTTGGGAACACAGCCGTCCCAAACTTTGGGGTGGCTCTCCGTTTTTGATTTTAATTTCCCTAAGCAATAGGACCATAATTGCAATTGCCATAGGCTGTGTTGCTTTATTTCTTACGTGTTTCAGGAAACACCATACACTTCTCCAGGGTGGCTGTTCACAATTTACATCCTGCCAATCAGCATAACAAGGCTCCCTGTTCTCCATATCCTGTCCTACCTTTCTGGATTTTACACTTTTTTCCGATGGCCCTTTTGCCCGGGGGGGCCGTGAGATTTCATTGTATTGCAGATTTCCTTTACAGGCTTGCTTGGTTGGCCAAAAAGGGCGTATGCGTTTTTTCCTGAATATATACAGGAAAAAACGCATACGCACTTTTTGGTCAAGTGCATCATTGTCGACGTTGTGCCTCTTTTCCTATGCTTTCAGGGCAATTCCAGTCTACCCCCTGCAATCGTTTTCCTGAAATTCTGCCCGCTTTCAAATCCCCTTCGCAGGCTTACTTCAATATATTTTTGGAGGATAGCTGTCATTTATAACTCTGCAGGTTTGTGAATTACAGTGCCCCTGAGCTCCTTTCTTCAACTCGCTTTCTTGTGAGCTGGGCACAAAACCGCAGGATTGCTTCAGGCCCTAATCTGTTTCCAGCAGGGCACACTGAGCCTTTGTTTAATTCCTCTTCCTTGTGGGCAATGAGCGTTACATTTGCCCGTGCAGACACCTACAGCTAGTCTCTCATTGGTTCTCCCTATTCCTGTTCATCTTGCACAGAAATGGCAAGCTGTGCCAAACAGGAGGTTAAAGGCACTGACTCTCCAAGCGGGGAGAGTGTTAGTAAAGCATCTGGAATGGTGAACCCGAGGACCAGGATACGAAAACTGAGATGCATTTTAAATCGTTTCCCAATCACACGGTGGACGATACTCTGGGTTTCCCATGCATGTTTTAGCTGGAGGAAGAATGCCTTGAACCTGGAGAGTTGGGACCCATGGAATGGGTACCATGCAGTATGACTTCAAAGGGTCTGCATTTGCTCACCGAAACTCACCAGTGCTATCAGCCAGAAGTGTCCAGCCTTATGTCTCAACCAGCTCTGGGTGTAGATGTGGTCAATCCCGGTTGCATCACATGCCCTGAGTGAATTATTTAAGAATTGCTCTCTATTTCACTGTCTTTGTGTTTTGTTTTCGAAATTTATTTTGATAATGGGATTTATCGGATTTTCACTGCTGCGTTTCGGCCGCTGTACACACGCTTGATTCTCTTACGGAGACATATATATCCATGGGTTTTAAGATTCTTCCTAGTCAGGTATATTCCTAGGCGTTGAATATGTGGTGTTGGGTCCATTTCGTTTAGCAAGGAGTAGGTCTTGTCTATTACATATTTGGCTTATTGAAAGTTATCTGTGCTAATTTCAGTCTCTGGTTTTATGCAGCACCCCAAGGCACCTTTCCCCATAAGCAAGCACTAGTTGGTTTTCTTAATTTGAGACCCTGTTCTTTTTTGTAATTCAGTTCATGTGTAGTCAAGTTTACATTCCGTGTATTAGTGATATCTTATGATGTTTCTTTTTCTGTGTGACGTAGTTCACGTAGAATCACCGTACGTGCATCCACTCACTATGCCGCTACGGGCCTGATGACACAGATTTCATTGCTGAGTTATATTGCATTGCACGTACGTGCCACAACTTCTTTATCCATTTTTTGCTTTCTGGGATATTTACCTGATACTGTAGACGAGCTTCTTGTGAACACAGGCGTCCCAAATATTGGGGTGGCTGTCTGTTTTTGATTTTAATTTCCGTAAGCTATAGGACCATAAGTGGAAGTGCCATAGGCTGTGTTGCTTTGTTTCTTACGTGTTTCAGGAAACACCATACACTTCTCCAGGGTGGCTGCTGGCAATTTACATCCTGCCAATCAGCATAACAAGGCTCCCTGTTCTCCATATCCTGTCCTACCTTTCTGGATTTTACACTTTTTTCAGATGGCCCTTTTGCCCAGGGGGGGCAGTGAGATTTCATTGTAGTGCAGATTTCCTTTACAGGCTTGCTTGGTTGGCCAAAAAGGGCGTATGCGTTTTTTCCTGAATATATTCAGGAAAAAACGCATACGCCCTTTTTGGCCAAGTGCATCATTGTCGACGTTGTGCCTCTTTTCCTATGCTTTCAGGGCAATTCCAGTCTACCCCCTGCAATCGTTTTCCTGAAATTCTACCCCGCTTTCAAGTTCCCTTCGTAGGCTTACTTCAATATATTTTTGGAGGATAGCTGTCATTTATAACTCTGCAGGTTTGTGAAGTACAGTGCCCCTGAGCTCCATTCTTCAACTCGCTTTCTCGTGAGCTGGGCACAAAACCGCAGGATTGCTTCAGGCCCTAATCTGTTTCCAGCAGGGCACACTGAGCCTTTGTTTAATTCCTCTTCCTGGTGGGCAATGAGCGTTACATTTGCCCGTGCAGACACCTACAGCTAGTCTCTCATTGGTTCTCCCTATTCCTGTTCATCTTGCACAGAAATGGCAAGCTGTGCCAAACAGGAGGTTAAAGGCACTGACTCTCCAAGCGGGGAGAGTGTTAGTAAAGCATCTGGAATGGTGAACCTGAGGACCAGGATACGAAAACTGAGATGCATTTTAAATCATTTCCCAATCACACGGTGGACGATACTCTTGGTTTCCCATGCATGTTTTAGCTGGAGGAAGAATCCCTTGAACCTGGAGAGTTGGGACCCATGGAATGGGTACCATGCAGTATGACTTCAAAGGGTCTGCATTTGCTCACCGAAACTCACCAGTGCTATCAGCCTGAAGTGTCCAGCCTTATGTCTCAACCAGCTCTGGGTGTAGATGTGGTCAATCACGGTTGCATCACATGCCCTGAGTGAATTATTTAAGAATTGCTCTCTATTTCACTGTCCTTGTGTTTTGTTTTCGAAATTTATTTTGATAATGGGATTTATCGGATTTTTTCTGCTGCATTTCCGCCTCTGTACACATGCTTGATTCTCTTATGGAGACATATATATCCATGGGTTTTAAGATTCTTCCTAGTCAGGTATATTCCTAGGCGTTGAATATGTGGTGTTGAGTCCATTTCTTTGAGCAAGGAGTAGGTCTTGTCTATTACATATTTGGCTTATGGAATGTTATCTGTGCTAATTTCAGTCTCTGGTTTTATGCAGCACCCCAACGCACCTTTCCCCATAAGCAAGCACTAGTTGGTTTTCTAAATTTGAGACCCTGTTCTGTTTTGTAATTCAGTTCATGTGTAGTCAAGTTTACATTCCGTGTATTAGTGATATCTTATGATGTTTCTTTTTCTGTGTGACGTAGTTCACGTAGAATCACCGTACCTGCATCCACTTACTATGCCGCTACGGGCCTGATGACACAGATTTCATTGCTGAGTGATATTGCATTGCACGTACGTGCCACAACTTCTTTATCCATTTTTTGCTTTCTGGGATATTTACCTGATACTGTAGACGAGCTTCTTGTGAACACAGCCGTCCCAAATATTGGGGTGGCTGTCTGTTTTTGATTTTAATTTCCGTAAGCTATAGGACCGTAAGTGGAAGTGCCATAGGCTGTGTTGCTTTGTTTCTTACGTGTTTCAGGAAACACCATACACTTCTCCAGGGTGGCTGCTGGCAATTTACATCCTGCCAATCAGCATAAGAAGGCTCCCTGTTCTCCATATCCTGTCCTACCTTTCTGGATTTTACACTTTTTTCAGATGGCCCTTTTGCCCGTGGGGGCAGTGAGATTTCATTGTAGTGTAGATTTCCTTTACAGGCTTGCTTGGTTGGTCAAAAAGGGCGTATGCGTTTTTTCCTGAATATATTCAGGAAAAAACGCATACGCACTTTTTGGCCAAGTGCATCATTGTCGACGTTCTGCCTCTTTTCCTATGCTTTCAGGGCAATTCCAGTCTACCCCCTGCAATCGTTTTCCTGAAATTCTGCCCCGCTTTCAAGTCCCCTTCAAAGGCTTACTTCAATATATTTTTGGAGGAGAGTTGTCATTTATAACTCTGCAGGTTTGTGAATTACAGTGCCCCTGAGCTCCTTTCCTCAACTCGCTTTCTTGTGAGCTGGACACAAAACCAAAGGATTGCTTCAGGCCCTAATCTGTTTTCATCAGGGCACACTGAGCCTTTGTTTAATTCCTCTTCCTGGTGGGCAATGAGCGTTACATTTGCCCGTGCAGACACCTACAGCTAGTCTCTCCTTGGTTCTCCCTATTCCTGTTCATCTTGCACAGAAATTGCAAGCTGTGCCAAACAGGAGGTTAAAGGCACTGACTCTCCAAGCGGGGAGAGTGGTAGTAAAGCATCTGGAATGGTGAACCCGAGGACCAGGATACGAAAGCTGAGATGCATTTTAAATCGTTTCCCAATCACACGGTGGACGATACTCTGGGTTTCCCATGCATGTTTTAGCTGGAGGAAGAATGCCTTGAACCTGGAGAGTTGGGACCCATGGAATGGGTACCATGCAGTATGACTTCAAAGGGTCTGCATTTGCTCACCGAAACTCACCAATGCTATCAGCCTGAAGTGTCCAGCCTTATGTCTCATCCAGCTCTGGGTGTATATGTGGTCAATCCCGGTTGCATCACATGCCCTGAGTGAATTATTTAAGAATTGCTCTCTATTTCACTGTCTTTGTGTTTTGTTTTCGAAATTTATTTTAATAATGGGATTTATCGGATTTTCACTGCTGCGTTTCGGCCGCTGTACCCACGCTTGATTCTCTTACGGAGACATATATATCCATGGGTTTTAAGATTCTTCCTAGTCAGGTATATTCCTAGGCGTTGAATATGTGGTGTTGGGTCCATTTCGTTGAGCAAGGAGTAGGTCTTGTCTATTACATATTTGGCTTATGGAAAGTTATCTGTGCTAATTTCAGTCTCTGGTTTTATGCAGCACCCCAAGGTACCTTTCCCCATAAGCAAGCACTAGTTGGTTTTCTAAATTTGAGACCCTGTTCTGTTTTGTAATTCAGTTTATCTGTAGTCAAGTTTACATTCCGTGTATTAGTGATATCTTATGATGTTTCTTTTTCTGTGTGACATAGTTCACGTAGAATCACCGTACGTGCATCCACTCACTATGCCGCTACGGGCCTGATGACACAGATTTCATTGCTGAGTTATATTGCATTGCACGTACGTGCCACAACTTCTTTATCCATTTTTTGCTTTCTGGGATATTTACCTGATACTGTAGACGAGCTTCTTGTGAACACAGCCGTCCCAAATATTGGGGTGGCTGTCTGTTTTGGATTTTAATTTCCGTAAGCTATAGGACCATAAGTGGAAGTGCCATAGGCTGTGTTGCTTTGTTTCTTACGTGTTTCAGGAAACACCATACACTTCTCCAGGGTGGCTGCTGGCAATTTACATCCTGCCAATCAGCATAACAAGGCTCCCTGTTCTCCATATCCTGTCCTACCTTTCTGGATTTTACACTTTTCTTCAGATAGCCCTTTTGCCCGGGGGGGCAGTGAGATTTCATTGTAGTGCAGATTTCCTTTACAGGCTTGCTTGGTTGGCCAAAAAGGGCGTATGCGTTTTTTCCTGAATATATTCAGGAAAAAACACATACGCCCTTTTTGGCCAAGTGCATCATTGTCGACGTTGTGCCTCTTTTCCTATGCTTTCAGGGCAATTCCAGTCTACCCCCTGCAATCTTTTTCCTGAAATTCAGTCCTGCTTTCAAGTCCCCTTCGCAGGCTTACTTCAATATATTTTTGGAGGATAGCTGTCATTTATAACTCTGCAGGTTTGTGAATTACAGTGCCCCTGAGCTCCTTTCTTCAACTCGCTTTCTTGTGAGCTGGGCACAAAACCGCAGGATTGCTTCAGGCCCTAATCTGTTTCCAGCAGGGCACACTGAGCCTTTGTTTAATTCCTCTTCCTGGTGGGCAATGAGCGTTACATTTGCCCGTGCAGACACCTACAGCTAGTCTCTCATTGGTTCTCCCTATTCCTGTTCATCTTGCACAGAAATGGCAAGCTGTGCCAAACAGGAGGTTAAAGGCACTGACTCCACAAGAGGGGAGAGTGTTAGTAAAGCATCTGGAATGGTGAACCCGAGGACAAGGATACGAAACCTGAGATGCATTTAAATCGTTTCCCAATCACACGGTGGACGATACTCTGGGTTTCCCATGCATGTTTTAGCTGGAGGAAGAATGCCTTGAACCTGGAGAGTTGGGACCCATGGAATGGGTACCATGCAGTATGACTTCAAAGGGTCTGCATTTGCTCACCGAAACTCACCAGTGCTATCAGCCAGAAGTGTCCAGCCTTATGTCTCAACCAGCTCTGGGTGTAGATGTGGTCAATCCCGGTTGCATCACATGCCCTGAGTGAATTATTTAAGAATTGCTCTCTATTTCACTGTCTTTGTGTTTTGTTTTCGAAATTTATTTTGATAATGGGATTTATCGGATTTTCACTGCTGCATTTCCGCCGCTGTACACACGCTTGATTCTCTTACGGAGACATATATATCCATGGGTTTTAAGATTCTTCCTAGTCAGGTATATTCCTAGGCGTTGAATATGTGGTGTTGGGTCCATTTCGTTTAGCAAGGAGTAGGTCTTGTCTATTACATATTTGGCTTATGGAAAGTTATCTGTGCTAATTTCAGTCTCTGGTTTTATGCAGCACCCCAAGGCACCTTTCCCCATAAGCAAGCACTAGTTGGTTTTCTAAATTTGAGACCCTGTTCTTTTTTGTAATTCAGTTCATGTGTAGTCAAGTTTACATTCCGTGTATTAGTGATATCTTATGATGTTTCTTTTTCTGTCTGACGTAGTTCACGTAGAATCACCGTACGTGCATCCACTCACTATGCCGCTACGGGCCTGATGACACAGATTTCATTGGTGAGTTATATTGCATTGCACGTACGTGCCACAACTTCTTTATCCATTTTTTGCTTTCTGGGATATTTACCTGATACTGTAGACGAGCTTCTTGTGAACACAGGCGTCCCAAATATTGGGGTGGCTGTCTGTTTTTGATTTTAATTTCCGTAAGCTATAGGACCATAAGTGGAAGTGCCATAGGCTGTGTTGCTTTGTTTCTTACGTGTTTCAGGAAACACCATACACTTCTCCAGGGTGGCTGCTGGAAATTTACATCCGGCCAATCAGCATAACAAGGCTCCCTGTTCTCCATATCCTGTCCTACCTTTCTGGATTTTACACTTTTTTCAGATGGCCCTTTTGCCCAGGCGGGGCAGTGAGATTTCATTGTAGTGCAGATTTCCTTTACAGGCTTGCTTGGTTGGCCAAAAAGGGCGTATGCGTTTTTTCCTGAATATATTCAGGAAAAAACGCATACGCCCTTTTTGGCCAAGTGCATCATTGTCGACGTTGTGCCTCTTTTCCTATGCTTTCAGGGCAATTCCAGTCTACCCCCTGCAATCGTTTTCCTGAAATTCTGCCCCGCTTTCAAGTCCCCTTCGCAGGCTTACTTCAATATATTTTTGGAGGATAGCTGTCATTTATAACTCTGCAGGTTTGTGAAGTACAGTGCCCCTGAGCTCCATTCTTCAACTCGCTTTCTCGTGAGCTGGGCACAAAACCGCAGGATTGCTTCAGGCCCTAATCTGTTTCCAGCAGGGCACACTGAGCCTTTGTTTAATTCTTCTTCCTGGTCGGCAATGAGCGTTACATTTGCCCGTGCAGACACCTACAGCTAGTCTCTCATTGGTTCTCCCTATTCCTGTTCATCTTGCACAGAAATGGCAAGCTGTGCGAAACAGGAGGTTAAAGGCACTGACTCTCCAAGCGGGGAGAGTGTTAGTAAAGCATCTGGAATGGTGAACCCGAGGACCAGGATACGAAAACTGAGATGCATTTAAAATCGTTTCCCAATCACACGGTGGACGATACTCTGGGTTTCCCATGCATGTTTTAGCTGGAGGAAGAATCCCTTGAACCTGGAGGGTTGGGACCCATGGAATGGGTACCATGCAGTATGACTTCAAAGGGTCTGCATTTGCTCACCGAAACTCACCAGTGCTATCAGCCTGAAGTGTCCAGCCTTATGTCTAAACCAGCTCTGGGTGTAGATGTGGTCAATCCCGGTTGCATCACATGCCCTGAGTGAATTATTTAAGAATTGCTCTCTATTTCACTGTCCTTGTGTTTTGTTTTCGAAATTTATTTTGATAATGGGATTTATCGGATTTTCACTGCTGCGTTTCGTCCGCTGTACACACGCTTGATTCTCTTACGGAGACATATATATCCATGGGTTTTAAGATTCTTCCTAGTCAGGTATATTCCTAGGCGTTGAATATGTGGTGTTGGGTCCATTTCGTTGAGCAAGGAGTAGGTCTTGTCTATTACATATTTGGCTTATGGAAAGTTATCTGTGCTAATTTCAGTCTCTGGTTTTATGCAGCACCCCAAGGCACCTTTCCCCATAAGCAGGCACTAGTTGGTTTTCTAAATTTGAGACCCTGTTCTGTTTTGTAATTCAGTTTATGTGTAGTCCAGTTTACTTTCCGTGTATTAGTGATATCTTATGATGTTTCTTTTTCTGTGTGACGTAGTTCACGTAGAATCACCGTACGTGCATCCACTCACTATGCCGCTACGGGCCTGATGACACAGATTTCATTGCTGAGTTATATTGCATTGCACGTACGTGCCACAACTTCTTTATCCATTTTTTGCTTTCTGGGATATTTACCTGATACTGTAGACGAGCTTCTTGTGAACACAGCCGTCCCAAATATTGGGGTGGCTGTCTGTTTTTGATTTTAATTTCCGTAAGCTATAGGACCATAAGTGGAAGTGCCATAGGCTGTGTTGCTTTGTTTTTTACGTGTTTCAGGAAACACCATACACTTCTCCAGGGTGGCTGCTGGCAATTTACATCCTGCCAATCAGCATAACAAGGCTCCCTGTTCTCCATATCCTGTCCTACCTTTCTGGATTTTACACTTTTTTTCAGATGGCCCTTTTGCCCGTGGGGGCAGTGAGATTTCATTGTAGTGCAGATTTCCTTTACAGGCTTGCTTGGTTGGACAAAAAGGGCGTATGCGTTTTTTCCTGAATATATTCAGGAAAAAACGCATACGCCCTTTTTGGCCAAGTGCATCATTGTCAACGTTGTGCCTCTTTCCTATGATTTCAGGGCAATTACAGTCTACCCCCTGCAATCTTTTTCCTGAAATTCAGCCCTGCTTTCAAGTCCACTTCGCAGGCTTACTTCAATATATTTTTGGAGGATAGCTGTCATTTATAACTCTGCAGGTTTGTGAATTACAGTGCCCCTGAGCTCCTTTCTTCAACTCGCTTTCTTGTGAGTTGGGCACAAAACCGCAGGATTGCTTCAGGCCCTAATCTGTTTCCAGCAGGGCACACTGAGCCTTTGTTTAATTCCTCTTCCTGGTGGGCAATGAGCGTTACATTTGCCCGTGCAGACACCTACAGCTAGTCTCTCATTGGTTCTCCCTATTCCTGTTCATCTTGCACAAAAATGGCAAGCTGTGCCAAACAGGAGGTTAAAGGCACTGACTCTCCAAGCGGGGAGAGTGTTAGTAAAGCATCTGGAATGGTGAACCCGAGGACCAGGATACGAAAAATGAGATGCATTTTAAATCGTTTCCCAATCACACGGTGGACGATACTCTGGGTTTCCCATGCATGTTTTAGCTGGAGGAAGAATGCCTTGAATCTGGAGAGTTGGGACCCATGGAATGGGTACCATGCAGTATGACTTCAAAGGGTCTGCATTTGCTCACCGAAACTCACCAGTGCTATCAGCCAGAAGTGTCCAGCCTTATGTCTCAACCAGCTCTGGGTGTAGATGTGGTCAATCCCGGTTGCATCACATGCCCTGAGTGAATTATTTAAGAATTGCTCTCTATTTCACTGTCTTTGTGTTTTGTTTTCGAAATTTATTTTGATAATGGGATTTATCGGATTTTCACTGCTGCGTTTCGGCCGCTGTACACACGCTTGATTCTCTTACGGAGACATATATATCCATGGGTTTTAAGATTCTTCCTAGTCAGGTATATTCCTAGGCGTTGAATATGTGGTGTTGGGTCCATTTCGTTGAGCAAGGAGTAGGTCTTGTCTATTACATATTTGGCTTATGGAAAGTTATCTGTGCTAATTTCAGTCTCTGGTTTTATGGAGCACCCCAAGGCACCTTTCCCCATAAGCAAGCACTAGTTGGTTTTCTAAATTTGAGACCCTGTTCTTTTTTGTAATTCAGTTCATGTGTAGTCAAGTTTACATTCCGTGTATTAGTGATATCTTATGATGTTTCTTTTTCTGTGTGACGTAGTTCACGTAGAATCACCGTACGTGCATCCACTCACTATGCCGCTACGGGCCTGATGACACAGATTTCATTGCTGAGTTATATTGCATTGCAAGTACGTGCCACAACTTCTTTATCCATTTTTTGCTTTCTGGGATATTTACCTGATACTGTAGACGAGCTTCTTGTGAACACAGGCGTCCCAAATATTGGGGTGGCTGTCTGTTTTTGATTTTAATTTCCGTAAGCTATAGGACCATAAGTGGAAGTGCCATAGGCTGTGTTGCTTTGTTTCTTACATGTTTCAAGAAACACCATACACTTCTCCAGGGTGGCTGCTGGCAATTTACATCCTGCCAATCAGCATAACAAGGCTCCCTGTTCTCCATATCCTGTCCTACCTTTCTGGATTTTACACTTTTTTTCAGATGGCCCTTTTGACCCTGGGGGCAGTGAGATTTCATTGTAGTGCAGATTTCCTTTACAGGCTTGCTTGGTTGGCCAAAAAGGGCGTATGCGTTTTTTCCTGAATATATTCAGGAAAAAACGCATACGCCCTTTTTGGCCAAGTGCATCATTGTCGACGTTGTGCCTCTTTTCCTATGCTTTCAGGGCAATTCCAGTCTACCCCCTGCAATCGTTTTCCTGAAATTCAGCCCCGCTTTCAAGTCCCCTTCGCAGGCTTACTTCAATATATTTTTGGAGGATAGCTGTCATTTATAACTCTGCAGGTTTGTGAAGTACAGTGCCCCTGAGCTCCTATCTTCAACTCGCTTTCTTTTGAGCTGGGCACAAAACCGCAGGATTGCTTCAGGCCCTAATCTGTTTCCAGCAGGGCACACTGAGCCTTTGGTTAATTACTCTTCCTGGTGGGCAATGAGCGTTACATTTGCCCGTGCAGACACCTATAGCTAGTCTCTCATTGGTTCTCCCTATTCCTGTTCATCTTGCACAGAAATTGCAAGCTGTGCCAAACAGGAGGTTAAAGGCACTGACTCTCCAAGCAGGGAGAGTGTTAGTAAAGCATCTGGAATGGTGAACCCGAGGACCAGGATACGAAAACTGAGGTGCATTTTAAATTGTTTCCCAATCACACGGTAGACCATACTGTGGGTTTCCCATGTATGTTTTAGCTGGAGGAAGAATCCCTTGAACCTGAAGAGTTGGGACCCATGGAATAGGTACCATGCAGTATGACTTCAAAGGGTCTGCATTTGCTCACCGAAACTCACCAATGCTATCAGCCTGAAGTGTCCAGCCTTATGTCTCAACCAGCTCTGGGTGTAGATGAGGTCAATCCCGGTTGCATCACATGCCCTGAGTGAATTATTTAAGAATTGCTCTCTATTTCTCTGTCTTTGTGTTTTGTTTTTGAAATTTATTTTGATAATGAGATTTATCGGATTTTCACTGCTGCGTTTATGCCGCTGTACACACGCTTGATTCTCTTACGGAGTCATATAAATCCATGGGTTTTAAGATTCTTCCTAGTCAGGTATATTGCTAGGCGTTGAATATGTGGTGTTGAGGCCATTTCGTTGAGCAAGGAGTAGGTCTTGTCTATTACATATTTGGCTTATGGAATGTTATCTGTGCTAATTTCAGTCTCTGCTTTTATGCAGCAACCCAAGGCACCTTTCCCCATAAGCAAGCACTAGTTGGTTTTCTAAATTTGTGACCCTGTTCTGTTTTGTAATTCAGTTCATGTGTAGTCAAGTTTACATTCCGTGTATTAGTGATATCTTATGATGTTTCTTTTTCTGTGTGACGTAGTTCACGTAGAATCACCGTACCTGTTACCACTCACTATGCCGCTACGGGCCTGATGACACAGATTTCATTGCTGAGTGATATTGCATTGCACGTACGTGCCACAACTTCTTTTTCCATTTTTTGCTTTCTGGGATATTTACCTGGTACTGTAGACGAGCTTCTTGGGAACACAGCCGTCCCAAACTTTGGGGTGGCTCTCCGTTTTTGATTTTAATTTCCCTAAGCAATAGGACCATAATTGCAATTGCCATAGGCTGTGTTGCTTTATTTCTTACGTGTTTCAGGAAACACCATACACTTCTCCAGGGTGGCTGTTCACAATTTACATCCTGCCAATCAGCATAACAAGGCTCCCTGTTCTCCATATCCTGTCCTACCTTTCTGGATTTTACACTTTTTTCAGATGGCCCTTTTGCCCGGGGGGCCGTGAGATTTCATTGTAGTGCAGATTTCCTTTACAGGCTTGCTTGGTTGGCCAAAAAGGGCGTATGCGTTTTTTCCTGAATATATTCAGGAAAAAACGCATACGCACTTTTTGGTCAAGTGCATCATTGTCGACGTTGTGCCTCTTTTCCTATGCTTTCAGGGCAATTCCAGTCTACCCCCTGCAATCGTTTTCCTGAAATTCTGCCCCGCTTTCAAGTCCCCTTCGCAGGCTTACTTCAATATATTTTTGGAGGATAGCTGTCATTTATAACTCTGCAGGTTTGTGAATTACAGTGCCCCTGAGCTCCTTTCTTCAACTCGCTTTCTTGTGAGCTGGGCACAAAACCGCAGGATTGCTTCAGGCCCTAATCTGTTTCCAGCAGGGCACACTGAGCCTTTGTTTAATTCCTCTTCCTGGTGGGCAATGAGGGTTACATTTGCCCGTGCAGACACCTACAGCTAGTCTCTCATTGGTTCTCCCTATTCCTGTTCATCTTGCACAGAAATTGCAAGCTGTGCCAAACAGGAGGTTAAAGGCACTGACTCTCCAAGCGGGGAGAGTGTTAGTAAAGCATCTGGAATGGTGAACCCGAGGACCAGGATACGAAAACTGAGATGCATTTTAAATCGTTTCCCAATCACACGGTGGACGATACTCTGGGTTTCCCATGCATGTTTTAGCTGGAGGAAGAATCCCTTGAACCTGGAGAGTTGGGACCCATGGAATGGGTCCCATGCAGTATGACTTCAAAGGGTCTGCATTTGCTCACCGAAACTCACCAATGCTATCAGCCTGAAGTGTCCAGCCTTATGACTCAACCAGCTCTGGGTGTAGATGTGGTCAATCCTGGTTGCATCACATGCCCTGAGTGAATTATTTAAGAATTGCTCTCGATTTCACTGTCTTTGTGTTTTGTTTTCGAAATTTATTTTGATAATGGGATTTATCGGATTTTCACTGCTGCGTTTCGGCCGCTGTACACACGCTTGATTCTCTTACGGAGACATATAAATCCATGGGTTTTAAGATTCTTCCTAGTCAGGTATATTCCTAGGCATTGAATATGTGGTGTTGGGTCCATTTCGTTGAGCAAGGAGTAGGTCTTTTCTATTACATATTTGGCCTATGGAAAGTTATCTGTGCTAATTTCAGTCTCTGGTTATATGCAGCTCCCCAAGGCACCTTTCCCCCTAAGCAAGCACTAGTTGGTTTTCTAAATTTGAGACCCTGTTCTGTTTTGTAATTCAGTTCATGTGTAGTCAAGTTTACATTCCGTGTATTAGTGATATCTTATGATGTTTCTTTTTCTGTGTGACGTAGTTCACGTAGAATCACCGTACCTGCATCCACTCACTATGCCGCTACGGGCCTGATGACACAGATTTCATTGCTGAGTGATATTGCATTGCACGTACGTGCCACAACTTCTTTATCCATTTTTTGCTTTCTGGGATATTTACCTGATACTGTAGACGAGCTTCTTGGGAACCCAGCCGTCCCAAATATTGGGGTGGCTGTCTGTTTTTGATTTTAATTTCCGTAAGCTATAGGACCATAAGTGGAAGTGCCATAGGCTGTGTTGCTTTGTTTCTTACGTGTTTCAGGAAACACCATACACTTCTCCAGGGTGGCTGCTGGCAATTTACATCCTGCCAATCAGCATAACAAGGCTCCCTGTTCTCCATATCCTGTCCTACCTTTCTGGATTTTACACTTTTTTCAGATGGCCCTTTTGCCCGGGGGGGCAGTGAGACTTCATTGTAGTGCAGATTTCCTTTACAGGCTTGCTTGGATGGCCAAAAAGGGCGTATGCGTTTTTTCCTGAATATATTCAGGAAAAAACGCATACGCCCTTTTTGGCCAAGTGCATCATTGTCGACGTTGTGCCTCTTTTCCTATGCTTTCAGGGCAATTCCAGTCTACCCCCTGCAATCGTTTTCCTGAAATTCTGCCCCGCTTTCAAGTCCCCTTCGCAGGCTTACTTCAATATATTTTTGGAGGATAGCTGTCATTTATAACTCTGCAGGTTTGTGAATTACAGTGCCCCTGAGCTCCTTTCTTCAACTCGATTTCTTGTGATCCTGGCACAAAACCGCAGGATTGCTTCAGGCCCTAATCTGTTTCCAGCAGGGCACACTGAGCCTTTGTTTAATTCCTCTTCCTGGTGGGCAATGAGCGTTACATTTGCCCGTGCAGACACCTATAGCTAGTCTCTCATTGGTTCTCCCTATTCCTGTTCATCTTGCACAGAAATTGCAAGCTGTGCGAATAAGAAGATTAAAGGCACTGACTCTCCAAGCGGGGAGAGTGTTAGTAAAGCATCTGGAATGGTGAACCCGAGGACCAGGATACGAAAACTGAGATGCATTTTAAATCGTTTCCCAATCACACGGTGGACCATACTGTGGGTTTCCCATGCATGTTTTAGCTGGAGGAAGAATCCCTTGAACCTGAAGAGTTGGGACCCATGGAATAGGTACCATGCAGTATGACTTCAAAGGGTATGCATTTGCTCACCGAAACTCACCAATGCTATCAGCCTGTAGTGTCCAGCCTTATGTCTCAACCAGCTCTGGGTGTAGATGTGGTCAATCCCGGTTGCATCACATGCCCTGAGTGAATTATTTAAGAATTGCTCTCTATTTCACTGTCTTTGTGTTTTGTTTTCGAAATTTATTTTGATAATGGGATTTATCGGATTTTCACTGCTGCGTATCGGCCGCTGTACACACGCTTGATTCTCTTACGGAGACATATATATCCATGGGTTTTAAGATTCTTCCAATCAGGTATATTCCTAGGCGTTGAATATGTGGTGTTGGGTCCATTTCGTTGAGCAAGGTGTAGGTCTTGTCTATTACATATTTGGCTTATGGAAAGTTATCTGTGCTAATTTCAGTCTCTGGTTTTATGCAGCACCCCAAGGCACCTTTCCCCATAAGCAAGCACTAGTTGGTTTTCTAAATTTGAGACGCTGTTCTGTTTTGTAATTCAGTTCATGTGTAGTCAAGTTTACATTCCGTGTATTAGTGATATCTTATGATGTTTCTTTTTCTGTGTGACGTAGTTCACGTAGAATCACCGTACCTGCATCCACTCACTATGCCGCTACGGGCCTGATGACACAGATTTCATTGCTGAGTGATATTGCATTGTACGTACGTGCCACAACTTCTTTATCCATTTTTTGCTTTCTGGGATATTTACCTGATACTGTAGACGAGCTTCTTGTGAACACAGCCGTCCCAAATATTGGGGTGGCTGTCTCTTTTTGATTTTAATTTCCGTAAGCTATAGGACCATAAGTGGAAGTGCCATAGGCTGTGTTGCTTTGTTTCTTACGTGTTTAAGGAAACACCATACACTTCTCCAGGGTGGCTGCTGGCAATTTACATCCTGCCAATCAGCATAACAAGGCTCCCTGTTCTCCATATCCTGTCCTACCTTTCTGGATTTTACACTTTTTTCAGATGGCCCTCTTGCCCGGGGGGCAGTGAGACTTCATTGTAGTGCAGATTTCCTTTACAGGCTTGCTTGGTTGGCCAAAAAGTGCATATGCGTTTTTTCCTGAATATATTCAGGAAAAAACGCATACGCCCTTTTTGGACAAGTGCATCATTGTCGACGTTGTGCCTCTTTTCCTATGCTTTCAGGGCAATTCCAGTCTACCCCCTGCAATCGTTTTCCTGAAATTCTGCCCCGCTTTCAACTCCCCTTCGCAGGCTTACTTCAATATATTTTTGGAGGATAGCTGTCATTTATAACTCTGCAGGTTTGTGAATTACAGTGCCCCTGAGCTCCTTTCTTCAACTCGCTTTCCTGTGAGCTGGGCACAAAACCGCAGGATTGCTTCAGGCCCTAATCTGTTTTCAGCAGGGCACGCTGAGCCTTTGTTTAATTCCTCTTCCTGGTCGGCAATGAGCGTTACATTTGCCCGTGCAGACACCTACAGCTAGTCTCTCATTGGTTCTCCCTATTCCTGTTCATCTTGCACAGAAATTGCAAGCTGTGCCAAACAGGAGGTTAAAGGCACTGACTCTCCAAGCGGGGAGAGTGTTAGTAAAGCATCTGGAATGGTGAACCCGAGAACCAGGATACGAAAACTGAGATGCATTTAAAATCGTTTCCCAATCACACGGTGGACGATACTCTGGGTTTCCCATGCATGTTTTAGCTGGAGGAAGAATCCCTTGAACCTGGAGAGTTGGGACCCATGGAATGGGTACCATGCAGTATGACTTCAAAGGGTCTGCATTTGCTCAACGAAACTCACCAATGCTATCAGCCTGAAGTGACCAGCCTTATGTCTCAACCAGCTCTGGGTGTAGATGTGGTCAGTCCCGGTTGCATCACATGCCCTGAGTGAATTAGTTAAGAATTGCTCTCGATTTCACTGTCTTTGTGTTTTGTTTTCGAAATTTATTTTGATAATGGGATTTATCGGATTTTCACTGCTGCGTTTCGGCCGCTGTACACACGCTTGATTCTCTTCCGGAGACATATATATCCATGGGTTTTAAGATTCTTCCTAGTCAGGTATATTCCTAGGCGTTGAATATGTGGTGTTGGGTCCATTTCGTTGAGCAAGGAGTAGGTCTTGTCTATTACATATTTGGCCTATGGAAAGTTATCTGTGCTAATTTCAGTCTCTGGTTTTATGCAGCACCCCAAGGCACCTTTCCCCATAAGCAAGCACTAGTTGGTTTTCTAAATTTGAGACCCTGTTCTGTTTTGTAATTCAGTTCATGTGTAGTCAAGTTTACATTCCGTGTATTAGTGATATCTTATGATGTTTCTTTTTCTGTGTGACGTAGTTCACGTAGAATCACCGTACCTGCATCCACTCACTATGCTGCTACGGGCCTGATGACACAGATTTCATTGCTGAGTGATATTGCATTGTACGTACGTGCCACAACTTCTTTATCCATTTTTTGCTTTCTGGGATATTTACCTGATACTGTAGACGAGCTTCCTGTGAACACAGCCGTCCCAAATATTGGGGTGGCTGTCTGTTTTTGATTTTAATTTCCGTAAGCTATAAAACCATAAGTGGAAGTGCCATAGGCTGTGTTGCTTTGTTTCTTACGTGTTTCAGGAAACACCATACACTTCTCCAGAGTGGCTGCTGGCAATTTACATCCTGCCAATTGGCATAACAAGGCTCACTGTTCTCCATATCCTGTCCTACCTTTCTGGATTTTACACTTTATTCAGATGGCCCTTTTGCCCGGGGGGCAGTGAGACTTCATTGTAGTGCAGATTTCTTTACAGGCTTGCTTGGTTGGCCAAAAAGTGGGTATGCGTTTTTTCCTGAATATATTCAGGAAAAAACGCATACGCACTTTTTGGCCAAGTGCATCATTGTCGACATTGTGCCTCTTTTCCTATGCTTTCAGGGCAATTCCAGTCTACCCCCTGCAATCGTTTTCCTGAAATTCTTCCCCGCTTTCAAGTCCCCTTAGCAGGCTTACTTCAATATACTTTTGGATGATAGCTGTCATTTATAACTCTGCAGGTTTGTGAAGTACAGTGCCCCTGAGCTCCTTTCTTCAACTCGCTTTCTTGTGAGCTTGGCACAAAACCGCAGGATTGCTTCAGGCCCTAATCTGTTTCCCGCAGGGCACACTGAGCCTTTGTTTAATTCCTCTTCCTATTCGGCAATGAGCGTTACATTTGACCGTGCAGACACCTACAGCTAGTCTCTCATTGGTTCTCCCTATTCCTGTTCATCTTGCACAGAAATTGCAAGCTGTGCCAAACAGGAGGTTAAAGGCACTGACTCTCCAAGCGGGGAGAGTGTTAGTAAAGCATCTGGAATGGTGAACGCGAGGACCAGGATACGAAAACTGAGATGCATTTTAAATTGTTTCCCAATCACACGGTGGACGATACTCTGTGTTTCCCATGCATGTTTTAGCTGGAGGAAGAATGCCTTGAACCTGGAGAGTTGGGACCCATGGAATGGGTACCATGCAGTATGACTTCAAAGGGTCTGCATTTGCTCACCGAGACTCACCAATGCTATCAGCCTGAAGTGTCCAGCCTTATGTCTCAACCAGCTCTGGGTGTAGATGTGGTCAATCCCGGTTGCATCACATGCCCTGAGTGAATTATTTAAGAATTGCTCTCTATTTCACTGTCTTTGTGTTTTGGTTTCGAAATTTATTTTGATAATGGGATTTATCGGATTTTCACTGCTGCGTATCGGCCGCTGTACACATGCTTGATTCTCTTATGGAGACATATATATCCATGGGTTTTAAGATTCTTCCTAGTCAAGTATATTCCTAGGCGTTGAATATGTGGTGTTGGGTCCATTTCGTTGAGCAAGGAGTAGGTCTTTTCTATTACATATTTGGCTTATGGAAAGTTATCTGTGCTAATTTCAGCCTCTGGTTTTATGCAGCACCCCAAGCCACTTTTCCCCATAAGCAAGCACTAGTTGGTTTTCTAAATTTGAGACCCTGTTCTTTTTTGTAATTCAGTTCATGTGTAGTCAAGTTTACATTCCGTGTATTAGTGATATCTTATGATGTTTCTTTTTCTGTGTGACGTAGTTCACGTAGAATCACCGTACCTGCATCCACTCACTATGCCGCTACGGGCCTGATGACACAGATTTCATTGCTGAGTGATATTGCATTGTACGTACGTGCCACAACTTCTTTATCCACTTTTTGCTTTCTGGGATATTTACCTGATACTGTAGACAAGCTTCTTGTGAACACAGCCGTCCCAAATATTGGGGTGGCTGTCTGTTTTTGATTTTAATTTCCGTAAGCTATAGGACCATAAGTGGAAGTGCCATAGGCTGTGTTGCTTTGTTTCTTACGTGTTTCAGGAAACACCATACACTTCTCCAGGGTGGCTGCTGGCAATTTACATCCTGCCAATCAGCATAACAAGGCTCCCTGTTCTCCATATCCTGTCCTACCTTTCTGGATTTTACACTTTTTTCAGATGGCCCTCTTGCCCGGGGGGCAGTGAGACTTCATTGTAGTGCAGATTTCCTTTACAGGCTTGCTTGGTTGGCCAAAAAGGGCGTATGCGTTTTTTCCTGAATATATTCAGGAAAAAACGCATACGCCCTTTTTGGCCAAGTGCATCATTGTCTACGTTGTGCCTCTTTTCCTATGCTTTCAGGGCAATTCCAGTCTACCCCCTGCAATCGTTTTCCTGAAATTCTTCCCCGCTTTCAAGTCCCCTTAGCAGGCTTACTTCAATATACTTTTGGATGATAGCTGTCATTTATAACTCTGCAGGTTTGTGAAGTACAGTGCCCCTGAGCTCCTTTCTTCAACTCGCTTTCTTGTGAGCTTGGCACAAAACCGCAGGATTGCTTCAGGCCCTAATCTGTTTCCCGCAGGGCACACTGAGCCTTTGTTTAATTCCTCTTCCTATTCGGCAATGAGCGTTACATTTGACCGTGCAGACACCTACAGCTAGTCTCTCATTGGTTCTCCCTATTCCTGTTCATCTTGCACAGAAATTGCAAGCTGTGCCAAACAGGAGGTTAAAGGCACTGACTCTCCAAGCGGGGAGAGTGTTAGTAAAGCATCTGGAATGGTGAACGCGAGGACCAGGATACGAAAACTGAGATGCATTTTAAATTGTTTCCCAATCACACGGTGGACGATACTCTGTGTTTCCCATGCATGTTTTAGCTGGAGGAAGAATGCCTTGAACCTGGAGAGTTGGGACCCATGGAATGGGTACCATGCAGTATGACTTCAAAGGGTCTGCATTTGCTCACCGAGACTCACCAATGCTATCAGCCTGAAGTGTCCAGCCTTATGTCTCAACCAGCTCTGGGTGTAGATGTGGTCAATCCCGGTTGCATCACATGCCCTGAGTGAATTATTTAAGAATTGCTCTCTATTTCACTGTCTTTGTGTTTTGGTTTCGAAATTTATTTTGATAATGGGATTTATCGGATTTTCACTGCTGCGTATCGGCCGCTGTACACATGCTTGATTCTCTTATGGAGACATATATATCCATGGGTTTTAAGATTCTTCCTAGTCAAGTATATTCCTAGGCGTTGAATATGTGGTGTTGGGTCCATTTCGTTGAGCAAGGAGTAGGTCTTTTCTATTACATATTTGGCTTATGGAAAGTTATCTGTGCTAATTTCAGCCTCTGGTTTTATGCAGCACCCCAAGCCACTTTTCCCCATAAGCAAGCACTAGTTGGTTTTCTAAATTTGAGACCCTGTTCTTTTTTGTAATTCAGTTCATGTGTAGTCAAGTTTACATTCCGTGTATTAGTGATATCTTATGATGTTTCTTTTTCTGTGTGACGTAGTTCACGTAGAATCACCGTACCTGCATCCACTCACTATGCCGCTACGGGCCTGATGACACAGATTTCATTGCTGAGTGATATTGCATTGTACGTACGTGCCACAACTTCTTTATCCACTTTTTGCTTTCTGGGATATTTACCTGATACTGTAGACGAGCATCTTGTGAACACAGCCGTCCCAAATATTGGGGTGGCTGTCTGTTTTTGATTTTAATTTCCGTAAGCTATAGGACCATAAGTGGAAGTGCCATAGGCTGTGTTGCTTTGTTTCTTATGTGTTTCAGGAAACACCATACACTTCTCCAGGGTGGCTGCTGGCAATTTACATCCTGCCAATCAGCATAACAAGGCTCCCTGTTCTCCATATCCTGTCCTACCTTTCTGGATTTTACACTTTTTTCAGATGGCCCTCTTGCCCGGGGGGCAGTGAGACTTCATTGTAGTGCAGATTTCCTTTACAGGCTTGCTTGGTTGGCCAAAAAGTGCGTATGCGTTTTTTCCTGAACATATTCAGGAAAAAACGCATACGCCCTTTTTGGCCAAGTGCATCATTGTCGACGTTGTGCCTCTTTTCCTATGCTTTCAGGGCAATTCCAGTCTACCCCCTGCAGTCGTTTTCCTGAAATTCTGCCCCGCTTTCAAGTCCCCTTCGCAGGCTTACTTCAATATACTTTTGGAAGATAGCTGTCATTTATAACTCTGCAGGTTTGTGAATTACAGTGCCCCTGAGCTCCTTTCTTCAACTCGCTTTCTTGTGAGCTGGGCACAAAACCGCAGGATTGCTTCAGGCCCTAATCTGTTTCCAGCAGGGCACACTGAGCCTTTGTTTAATTCCTCTTCCTGCTTGGCAATGAGCGTTACATTTGCCCGTGCAGACACCTAAAGCTAGTCTCTCATTGCTTCTCTTTATTCCTGTTCATCTTGCACAGAAATTGCAAGCTGTGCCAAACAGGAGGTTAAAGGCACTGACTCTCCAAGCGGGGAGCGTGTTAGTAAAGCATTTGGAATGGTGAACCTGAGGACCAGGATAGGAAAACTGAGATGCATTTTAAATCATTTCCCAATCACAGGGTGGACGATACTCTGGGTTTCCCATGCATGTTTTAGCTGGAGTAAGAGTGCCTTGAACCTGGAGAGTTGGGACCCATGGAATGGGTACCATGCAGTATGACTTCAAAGGGTCTGCATTTGCTCACCGAAACTCACCAATGCTATCAGCCTGAAGTGTCCAGCCTTATGTCTCAACCAGCTCTGGGTGTAGATGTGGTCAATTCCGGTTGCATCACATGCCCTGAGTGAATTATTTAAGAATTGCTCTCTATTTCACTGTCTTTGTGTTTTGTTTTCAAAATTTATTTTGATAATGGGATTTATCGGATTTTCACTGCTGCGTTTCGGCCACTGTACACACGCTTGATTCTCTTACGGAGACATATATATATCCATGGGTTTTAAGATTCTTCCTAGTCAGGTATATTCCTAGGCGTTGAATATGTGGTGTTGAGTCCATTTCGTTGAGCAAGGAGTAGGTCTTGTCTATTACATATTTGGCTTATGGAATGTTATCTGTGCTAATTTCAGTCTCTGGTTTTATGCAGCACCCCAAGGCACCTTTCCCCATAAGCAAGCACTAGTTGGTTTTCTAAATTTGAGACCCTGTTCTGTTTTGTAATTCAGTTCATGTGTAGTCAAGTTTACATTCCGTGTATTAGTGATATCTTATGATGTTTCTTTTTCTGTGTGACGTAGTTCACGTAGAATCACCGTACCTGCATCCACTCACTATGCCGCTACGGGCCTGATGACACAGATTTCATTGCTGAGTGATATTGCATTGCACGTACGTGCCACAACTTCTTTATCCATTTTTTGCTTTCTGGGATATTTACCTGGTACTCTAGACGAGCTACTTGGGAACACAGCCGTCCCAAACTATGGGGTGGCTCTCTGTTTTTGATTTTAATTTCCCTAAGGAATAGGACCATAAGTGCAATTGCCATAGGCTGTGATGCTTTATTTCTTACGTGTTTCAGGAAACACCATACACTTCTCCAGGGTGGCTGTTGGCAATTTACATCCTGCCAATCAGCATAACAAGGCTCCCTGTTCTCCATATCCTGTCCTACCTTTCTGGATTTTACACTTTTTTCAGATGGCCCTCTTGCCCGGGGGGCAGTGAGACTTCATTGTAGTGCAGATTTCCTTTACAGGCTTGCTTGGTTGGCCAAAAAGTGCGTATGCGTTTTTTCCTGAACATATTCAGGAAAAAACGCATACGCCCTTTTTGGCCAAGTGCATCATTGTCGACGTTGTGCCTCTTTTCCTATGCTTTCAGGGCAATTCCAGTCTACCCCCTGCAATCGTTTTCCTGAAATTCTGCCCCGCTTTCAAGTCCCCTACGCAGGCTTACTTCAATATACTTTTGGAAGATAGCTGTCATTTATAACTCTGCAGGTTTGTGAATTACAGTGCCCCTGAGCTCCTTTCTTCAACTCGCTTTCTTGTGAGCTGGGCACAAAACCGCAGGATTGTTTCAGGCCCTAATCTGTTTCCAGCAGGGCACACTGAGCCTTTGTTTAATTCCTCTTCCTGGTGGGCAATGAGCGTTACATTTGCCCGTGCAGACACCTACAGCTAGTCTCTCATTGGTTCTCCCTATTCCTGTTCATCTTGCACAGAAATTGCAAGCTGTGACAAAGAGGAGGTTAAAGGCACTGACTCTCTAAGTGGGGAGAGTGTTAGTAAAGCATCTGGAATGGTGAACCCGAGGACCAGGATACGAAAACTGAGATGCATTTTAAATCGTTTCCCAATCACACGGTGGACGATACTCTGGGTTTCCCATGCATGTTTTAGCTGGAGGAAGAATCCCTTGAACCTGGAGAGTTGGGACCCATGGAATGGGTACCATGCAGTATGAGTTCAAAGGGTCTGCATTTGCTCACCAAAACTCACCAATGCTATCAGCCTGAAGTGTCCAGCCTTATGTCTCAACCAGCTCTGGGTGAAGATATGGTCAATCCCGGTTGCATCACATGCCCTGAGTGAATTATTTAAGAATTGCTCTCTATTTCACTGTCTTTGTGTTTTGTTTTCGAAATTTATTTTGATAATGGGATTTATCGGATTTTCACTGCTGCGTTTCGGCCACTGTACACAGGCTTGATTCTCTTACGGAGACATATATATCCATGGGTTTTAAGATTCTTCCTTGTCAGGTATATTCCTAGGCGTTGAATATGTGGTTTTGGGTCCATTTCGTTGAGCAAGGAGTAGGTCTTGTCTATTACATATTTGGCTTATGGAAAGTTATCTGTGCTAATTTCAGTCTCTGGTTTTATGCAGCACCCCAAGGCACCTTTCCCCATAAGCAAACACTAGTTGGTTTTCTAAATTTGAGACCCTGTTCTGTTTTGTAATTCAGTTCATGTGTAGTCAAGTTTACATTCCGTGTATTAGTGATATCTTATGATGTTTCTTTTTCTGTGTGACGTAGTTCACGTAGAATCACCGTACCTGCATCCACTCACTATGCTGCTACGGGCCTGATGACACAGATTTCATTGCTGAGTGATATTGCATTGTACGTACGTGCCACAACTTCTTTATCCATTTTTTGCTTTCTGGGATATTTACCTGATACTGTAGACGAGCTTCCTGTGAACACAGCCGTCCCAAATATTGGGGTGGCTGTCTGTTTTTGATTTTAATTTCCGTAAGCTATAAAACCATAAGTGGAAGTGCCATAGGCTGTGTTGCTTTGTTTCTTACGTGTTTCAGGAAACACCATACACTTCTCCAGAGTGGCTGCTGGCAATTTACATCCTGCCAATCGGCATAACAAGGCTCACTGTTCTCCATATCCTGTCCTACCTTTCTGGATTTTACACTTTATTCAGATGGCCCTTTTGCCCGGGGGGCAGTGAGACTTCATTGTAGTTCAGATTTCTTTACAGGCTTGCTTGGTTGGTCAAAAAGTGGGTATGCGTTTTTTCCTGAATATATTCAGGAAAAAACGCATACGCACTTTTTGGCCAAGTGCATCATTGTCGACATTGTGCCTCTTTTCCTATGCTTTCAGGGCAATTCCAGTCTACCCCCTGCAATCGTTTTCCTGAAATTCTTCCCCGCTTTCAAGTCCCCTTAGCAGGCTTACTTCAATATACTTTTGGATGATAGCTGTCATTTATAACTCTGCAGGTTTGTGAAGTACAGTGCCCCTGAGCTCCTTTCTTCAACTCACTTTCTTGTGAGCTTGGCACAAAACCGCAGGATTGCTTCAGGCCCTAATCTGTTTCCCGCAGGGCACACTGAGCCTTTGTTTAATTCCTCTTCCTATTCGGCAATGAGCGTTACATTTGCCCGTGCAGACACCTACAGCTAGTCTCTCATTGGTTCTCCCTATTCCTGTTCATCTTGCACAGAAATTGCAAGCTGTGCCAAACAGGAAGTTAAAGGCACTGACTCTCCAAGCGGGGAGAGTGTTAGTAAAGCATCTGGAATGGTGAACGCGAGGACCAGGATACGAAACCTGAGATGCATTTTAAATTGTTTCCCAATCACACGGTGGACGATACTCTGGGTTTCCCATGCATGTTTTAGCTGGAGGAAGATTGCCTTGAACCTGGAGAGTTGGGACCCATGGAATGGGTACCATGCAGTATGACTTCAAAGGGTCTGCATTTGCTCACCGAGACTCACCAATGCTATCAGCCTGAAGTGTCCAGCCTTATGTCTCAACCAGCTCTGGGTGTAGATGTGGTCAATCCCGGTTGCATCACATGCCCTGAGTGAATTATTTAAGAATTGCTCTCTATTTCACTGTCTTTGTGTTTTGGTTTCGAAATTTATTTTGATAATGGGATTTATCGGATTTTCACTGCTGCGTATCGGCTGCTGTACACACGCTTGATTCTCTTACGGAGACATATATATCCATGGGTTTTAAGATTCTTCCTAGTCAAGTATATTCCTAGGCGTTGAATATGTGGTATTGGGTCCATTTCGTTGAGCAAGGAGTAGGTCTTGTGTATTACATATTTGGCTTATGGAAGGTTATCTGTGCTAATTTCAGCCTCTGGTTTTATGCAGCACGCCAAGCCACTTTTCCCCATAAGCAAGCACTAGTTGGTTTTCTAAATTTGAGACCCTGTTCTTTTTTGTAATTCAGTTCATGTGTAGTCAAGTTTACATTCCGTGTATTAGTGATATCTTATGATGTTTCTTTTTCTGTGTGACGTAGTTCACGTAGAATCACCGTACCTGCATCCACTCACTATGCCGCTACGGGCCTGATGACACAGATTTCATTGCTGAGTGATATTGCATTGTACGTACGTGCCACAACTTCTTTATCCATTTTTTGCTTTCTGGGATATTTACCTGATACTGTAGACGAGCTTCTTGTGAACACAGCCGTCCCAAATATTGGGGTGGCTGTCTGTTTTTGATTTTAATTTCCGTAAGCTATAGGACCATAAGTGGAAGTGCCATAGGCTGTGTTGCTTTGTTTCTTACGTGTTTCAGGAAACACCATACACTTCTCCAGGGTGGCTGCTGGCAATTTACATCCTGCCAATCAGCATAACAAGGCTCCTGTTCTCCATATCCTGTCCTAACTTTCTGGATTTTACACTTTTTTCAGATGGCCCTTTTGCCCGGGGGGCAGTGAGACGTCATTGTAGTGCAGATTTCCTTTACAGGCTTGCTTGGTTGGCCAAAAAGGGCGTATGCGTTTTTTCTTGAATATATTCAGGAAAAAACGCATACGCCCTTTTTGGCCAAGTGCATCATTGTCGATGTTCTGCCTCTTTTCCTATGCTTTCAGGGCAATTCCAGTCTACCCCCTGCAATCGTTTTCCTGAAATTCTGCCCCGCTTTCAAGTCCCCTTCGCAGGCTTACTTCAATATATTTTTGGAGGAGAGCTGTCATTTATAACTCTGCAGGTTTGTGATTTAGAGTGCCCCTGAGCTCCTTTCTTCAACTCGCTTTCTTGTGAGCTGGACACAAAACCAAAGGATTGCTTCAGGCCCTAATCTGTTTTCAGCAGGGCACGCTGAGCCTTTGTTTAATTCCTCTTCCTGGTGGGCAATGAGCGTTACATTTGCCCGTGCAGACACCTACAGCTAGTCTCTCATTGTTTCTCCCTATTCCTGTTCATCTTGCACAGAAATTGCAAGCTGTGCCAAACAGGAGGTTAAAGGCACTGACTCTCCAAGCGGGGAGAGTGTTAGTAAAGCATCTGGAATGGTGAACCCGAGGACCAGGATACGAAAACTGAGATGCATTTTAAATCATTTCCCAATCACACGGTGGACGATACTCTTGGTTTCCCATGCATGTTTTAGCTGGAGGAAGAATCCCTTGAACCTGGAGAGTTGGGACCCATGGAATGGGTACCATGCAGTATGACTTCAAAGGGTCTACATTTGCTCACCGAAACTTACCAATGCTATCAGCCTGAAGTGTCCAGCCTTATGTCTCAAACAGCTCTGGGTGTAGATGTGGTCAATCCCGGTTGCATCACATGCCCTGAGTGAATTATTTAAGAATTGCTCTCTATTTCACTGTCTTTGTGTTTTGTTTTCGAAATTTATTTTGATAATGGGATTTATCGGATTTTCACTGCTGCGTTTCGGCCGCTGTACACACGCTTGATTCTCTTATGGAGACATATATATCCATGGGTTTTAAGATTCTTCCTAGTCAGGTATATACCTATGCGTTGAATATGTGGTGTTGGGTCCATTTCGTTGAGCAAGGAGTAGGTCTTGTCTATTACATATTTGGCTTATGGAAAGTTATCTGTGCTAATTTCAGTCTCTGGTTTTATGCAGCACCCCAAGGCACTTTTCCCCATAAGCAAGCACTAGTTGGTTTTCTAAATTTGAGACCCTGTTCTGTTTTGTAATTCAGTTCATGTGTAGTCAAGTTTACATTCCGTGTATTAGTGATATCTTATGATGTTTCTTTTTCTGTGTGACGTAGTTCACGTAGAATCACCGTACCTGCATCCATTCACTGTGCCGCTACGGGCCTGATGACACAGATTTCATTGCTGAGTGATATTGCATTGCACGTATGTGCCACAACTTCTTTATACATTTTTGCTTTCTGTGATATTTACCTGGTACTGTAGACGAGCTTCTTGGGAACACAGCCATCCCAAATATTGGGGTGGCTGTCTGTTTTTGATTTTAATTTCCGTAAGCTATAGGACCATAAGTGGAAGTGCCATAGGCTGTGTTGCTCTGTTTCTTACGTGTTTCAGGAAACACCATACACTTCTCCAGGGTGGCTGCTGGCAATTTACATCCTGCCAATCAGCATAACAAGGCTCCCTGTTCTCCATATCCTGTCCTACCTTTCTGGATTTTACACTTTTTTTCAGATGGCCCTTTTGCCCGTGGGGGCAGTGAGATTTCATTGTAGTGCAGATTTCCTTTACAGGCTTGCTTGGTTGGACAAAAAGGGTGTATGCGTTTTTTCCTGAATATATTCAGGAAAAAACGCATACGACCTTTTTGGCCATGTGCATCATTGTCGACGTTGTGCCTCTTTTCCTATGCTTTCAAGGCAATTCCAGTCTAGCCCCTGCAATCGTTTTCCTGAAATTCTGCCCCGCTCTCCAGTCCCCTTCTCAGGCTTACTTCAATATATTTTTGGAGGATAGCTGTTATTTATAACTCTGCAGGTTTGTGAATTACAGTGCCCCTGAGCTCCTTTCTTCAACTCGCTTTCTTGTGAGCTGGGCACAAAACCAAAGGATTGCTTCAGGCCCTAATCTGTTTCCAGCAGGGCACACTGAGCCTTTGTTTAATTCCTCTTCCTGGTGGGCAATGAGCGTTACATTTGCCCGTGCAGACCCGTACAGCTAGTCTCTCATTGGTTCTCCCTATTCCTGTTCACCTTGCAGAGAAATGGCAAGCTGTGCCAAACAGGAGGTTAAAGGCACTGACTCTCCAAGCGGGGAGAGTGTTAGTAAAGCATCTGGAATGGTGAACCCGAGGACCAGGATACGAAAACTGAGATGCATTTTAAATCGTTTCCCAATCACACGGTGGACGATACTCTGGGTTTCCCATGCATGTTTTAGCTGGAGGAAGAATCCCTTGAACCTGGAGAGTTGGGACCCATGGAATGGGTATCATGCAGTATGACTTCAAAGCGTCTGCATTTGCTCACCAAAACTCACCAATGCTATCAGCCTGAAGTGTCCAGCCTTATGTCTCAACCAGCTCTGGGTGTAGATGTGGTCAATCCCGGTTGCATCACATGCCCTGAGTGAATTATTTAAGAATTGCTCTCTATTTCACTGTCTTTGTGTTTTGTTTTCGAAATTTATTTTGATAATGGGATTTATCGGATTTTCACTGCTGCGTTTCGGCCGCTGTACACACGCTTGATTCTCTTACGGAGACATATATATCCATGGGTTTTAAGATTCTTCCTAGTCAGGTATATTCCTAGGCGTTGAATATGTGGTGTTGGGTCCATTTCGTTGAGCAAGGAGTAGGTCTTGTCTATTACATATTTGGCTTATGGAATGTTATCTGTGCTAATTTCAGTCTCTGGTTTTATGCAGCACCCCAAGGCGCCTTTACCCATAAGCAAGCACTAGTTGATTTTCTAAATTTGAGACCCTGTTCTGTTTTGTAATTCAGTTCATGTGTAGTCAAGTTTACATTCCGTGTATTAGTGATAACTTATGATGTTTCTTTTTCTGTGTGACGTAGTTCACGTAGAATCACCGTACCTGCATCCACTCACTATGCCGCTACGGTCCTGATGACACAGATTTCATTGCTGAGTGATATTGCATTGTACGTACGTGCCACAACTTCTTTATCCATTTCTTGCTTTCTGGGATATTTACCTGATACTGTAGACGAGCTTCTTGTGAACACAGCCGTCCCAAATATTGGGGTGGCTGTCTGTTTTTGATTTTAATTTCCGTAAGCTATAGGACCATAAGTGGAAGTGCCATAGGCTGTGTTGCTTTGTTTCTTATTTGTTTCAGGAAACACCATACACTTCTCCAGGGTGGCTGCTGGCAATTTACATCCTGCCAATCAGCATAACAAGGCTCCCTGTTCTCCATATCCTGTCCTACCTTTCTGGATTTTACACTTTTTCAGATGGCCCTTTTGCCCGGGGGGCAGTGAGACTTCATTGTAGTGCAGATTTCCTTTACAGGCTTGCTTGGTTGGCCAAAAAGGGCGTATGCGTTTTTTTCCTGAATATATTCAGGAAAAAACGCATACGCCCTTTTTGGCCAAGTGCATCATTGTCGACGTTCTGCCTCTTTTCCTATGATTTCAGGGCAATTCCAGTCTAACCCCTGCAATCGTTTTCCAGAAATTCTGCCGCACTTTCAAGTCCCCTTCGCAGGCTTACTTCAATATACTTTTGGAAGATAGCTGTCATTTATAACTCTGCAGGTTTGGTGCTGGAAGCTGACATGCTTTTCAACTACTGCGTTTCTTACAAGGAACTCAAACATGAACAGCTACGCAAGAACCACTGATGAGGGCCCCACGTGAAGGGTGCTCTCTGCAGTCCTTACCATGACCATCTTTGCCCTGAACCTCTCTTTGAAGAACTTGATCTTTGCTGAATCCTATTACACCCTGAGAATTAATGCCCAATGAAAGATGACTGGTACATTTTAAAAATTTTTTAAATTAAAAAAGAGAAGAGACTGGGTGACTCAGAAGGCTGCCAGTTTTGATTAGGATCTAGAGAAGAGGCTCTCAGCAGATCAAGCTCTGGTGCAAGCTGCCCTGATGCTCAGATCCAATCACACGGTGGACGATACTCTTGGTTTCCCATGCATGTTTTAGCTGGAGGAAGAATCCCTTAAACCTGGAGAGTTGGGAACCATGGAATGGGTACCATGCAGTATGACTTCAAAGGGTCTACATTTGCTCACCGAAACTCACCAATGCTATCAGCCTGAAGTGTCCAGCTTTATGTCTCAACCAGCTCTGGGTGTAGATGTGGTCAATCCCGGTTGCATCACATGCCCTGAGTGAATTATTTAAGAATTGCTCTCTATTTCACTGTCTTTGTGTTTTGTTTTCGAAATTTATTTTGATAATGGGATTTATCGGATTTTCACTGCTGCGTTGCGGCCGCTGTACACACGCTTGATTCTCTTATGGAGACATATATATCCATGGGTTTTAAGATTCTTCCTAGTCAGGTATATACCTATGCGTTGAATATGTGGTGTTGGGTCCATTTCGTTGAGCAAGGAGTAGGTCTTGTCTATTACATATTTGGCTTATGGAAAGTTATCTGTGCTAATTTCAGTCTCTGGTTTTATGCAGCACCGCAAGGCACCTTTCCCAGTAAGCAAGCACTAGTTGGTTTTCTAAATTTGAGACCCTGTTCTGTTTTGTAATTCAGTTCATGTGTAGTCAAGTTTACATTCCGTGTATTAGTGATATCTTATGATGTTTCTTTTTCTGTGTGACGTAGTTCATGTAGAATCACCGTACCTGCATCCACTCACTGTGCCGCTACGGGCCTGATGACACAGATTTCATTGCTGAGTGATATTGCATTGCACGTACGTGCCACAACTTCTTTATCCATTTTTGCTTTCTGTGATATTTACCTGGTACTGTAGACGAGCTTCTTAGGAACACAGCCATCCCAAATATTGGGGTGGCTGTCTGTTTTTGATTTTAATTTCCGTAAGCTATAGGACCATAAGTGGAAGTGCCATAGGCTGTGTTGCTCTGTTTCTTACGTGTATCAGGAAACACCATACACTTCTCCAGGGTGGCTGCTGGCAATTTACATCCTGCCAATCAGCATAACAAGGCTCCCTGTTCTCCATATCCTGTCCTACCTTTCTGGATTTTACACTTTTTTCAGATGGCCCTTTTGCCCGGGGGGCAGTGAGACTTCATTGTAGTGCAGATTTCTTTAACAGCCTTGCTTGGTTGGCCAAGAAGGGCGTATGCGTTTTTCCGGAATATATTCAGGAAAAAACGCATACGCACTTTTTGGCCAAGTGCATCATTGTCGACGTTGTGCCGCTTTTCCTATGCTTTCAGGGCAATTCCAGTCTACCCCCTGCAATCGTTTTCCTGAAATTCAGCCCCGCTTTCAAGTCCCCTTCGCAGGCTTACTTCAATATATTTTTGGAGGATAGCTGTCATTTATAACTCTGCAGGTTTGTGAAGTACAGTGCCCCTGAGCTCCTTTCTTCAACTCGCTTTCTTGTGAGCTGGGCACAAAACCGCAGGATTGCTTCAGGCCCTAATCTGTTTCCAGCAGGGCACACTGAGCCTTTGTTTAATTCCTCTTCCTGGTGGGCAATGAGCGTTACATTTGCCCGTGCAGACAACTAGAGCTAGTCTCTCATTGGTTCTCCCTATTCCTGTTCATCTTGCACAGAAATGGCAAGCTGTGCCAAACAGGAGGTTAAAGGCACTGACTCTGCAAGCGGGGAGAGTGTTAGTAAAGCATCTGGAATGGTGAACCCGAGGACCAGGATACGAAAACTGAGATGCATTTTAAATCGTTTCCCAATCACACGGTGGACGATACTCTGGGTTTCCCATGCATGTTTTAGCTGGAGGAAGAATGCCTTGAACCTGGAGAGTTGGGACCCATGGAATGGGTACCATGCAGTATGACTTCAAAGGGTCTGCATTTGCTCACCGAAACTCACCAGTGCTATCAGCCAGAAGTGTCCAGCCTTATGTCTGAACCAGCTCTGGGTGTAGATATGGTCAATCCCGGTTGCATCACATGCCCTGAGTGAATTATTTAAGAATTGCTCTCTATTTCACTGTCTTTGTGTTTTGTTTTCGAAATTTATTTTGATAATGGGATTTATCGGATTTTCACTGCTGCATTTCCGCCGCTGTACACACGCTTGATTCTCTTACGGAGACATATATATCCATGGGTTTTAAGATTCTTCCTAGTCAGGTATATTCCTAGGCGTTGAATATGTGGTGTTGAGTCCATTTCGTTGAGCAAGGATTAGGTCTTGTCTATTACATATTTGGCTTATGGAAAGTTATCTGTGCTAATTTCAGTCTCTGGTTTTATGCAGCACCCCAAGGCACCAATCCCCATAAGCAAGCACTAGTTGGTTTTCTAAATTTGAGACCCTGTTCTTTTTTGTTATTCAGTTCATGTGTAGTCAAGTTTACATTCCGTGTATTAGTGATATCTTATGATGTTTCTTTTTCTGTGTGACGTAGTTCACGTAGAATCACCGTACCTGCATCCACTCACTATGCCGCTACGGGCCTGATGACACAGATTTCATTGCTGAGTGATATTGCATTGTACGTACGTGCCACAACTTCTTTATCCATTTTTTGCTTTCTCGGATATTTACCTGATACTGTAGACGAGCTTCTTGTGAACACAGCCGTCCCAAATATTGGGGTGGCTGTCTCTTTTTGATTTTAATTTCCGTAAGCTATAGGACCATAAGTTGAAGTGCCATAGGCTGTGTTGCTTTGTTTCTTACGTGTTTCAGGAAACACCATACACTTCTCCAGGGTGGCTGCTGGCAATTTACATCCTGCCAATCAGCATAACAAGGCTCCCTGTTCTCCATATCCTGTCCTACCTTTCTGGATTTTACACATTTTTCAGATGGCCCTTTTGCCCGGGGGGGCAGTGAGATTTCATTGTAGTGTAGATTTCCTTTACAGGCTTGCTTGGTTGGCCAAAAAGGGCATATGCGTTTTTTCCTGAATATATTCAGGAAAAAACGCATACGCCCTTTTTGGCCAAGTGCATCATTGTCGATGTTGTGCCTCTTTTCCTATGCTTTCAGGGCAATTCCAGTGTACCCCCTGCAATCGTTTTCCTGAAATTCAGCCCCGCTTTCAAGTCCCCTTCGCAGGCTTACTTCAATATATTTTTGGAGGATAGCTGTCATTTATAACTCTGCAGGTTTGTGAAGTACAGTGCCCCTGAGCTCCTTTCTTCAACTCGCTTTCTTGTGAGCTGGGCACAAAACCGCAGGATTGCTTCAGGCCTTAATCTGTTTCCAGCAGGGCACACTGAGCCTTTGTTTAATTCCTCTTCCTGGTGGGCAATGAGCGTTACATTTGCCCGTGCAGACACCTACAGCTAGTCTCTCATTGGTTCTCCCTATTCCTGTTCATCTTGCACAGAAATGGCAAGCTGTGCCAAACAGGAGGTTAAAGGCACTGACTCTCCAAGCGGGGAGAGTGTTAGTAAAGCATCTGGAATGGTGAACCCGAGGACCAGGATACGAAAACTGAGATGCATTTTAAATCGTTCCCCAATCACACGGTGGACGATACTCTGGGTTTCCCATGCATGTTTTAGCTGGAGGAAGAATGCCTTGAACCTGGAGAGTTGGGACCCATGGAATGGGTACCATGCAGTATGACTTCAAAGGGTCTGCATTTGCTCACCGAAACTCACCAGTGCTATCAGCCAGAAGTGTCCAGCCTTATGTCTGAACCAGCTCTGGGTGTAGATGTGGTCAATCCCGGTTGCATCACATGCCCTGAGTGAATTATTTAAGAATTGCTCTCTATTTCACTGTCTTTGTGTTTTGTTTTCGAAATTTATTTTGATAATGGGATTTATCGGATTTTCACTGCTGCATTTCCGCCGCTGTACACACGCTTGATTCTCTTACGGAGACATATATATCCATGGGTTTTAAGATTCTTCCTAGTCAGGTATATTCCTAGGTGTTGAATATGTGGTGTTGAGTCCATTTCGTTGAGCAAGGAGTAGGTCTTGTCTATTACATATTTGGCTTATGGAATGTTATCTGTGCTAATTTCAGTCTCTGGTTTTATGCGGCACCCCAAGGCACCTTTCCCCATAAGCAAGCACTAGTTGGTTTTCTAAATTTGTGACCCTGTTCTGTTTTGTAATTCAGTTCATGTGTAGTCAAGTTTACATTCCGTGTATTAGTGATATCTTATGATGTTTCTTTTTCTGTGTGACGTAGTTCACGTAGAATCACCGTACCTGCATCCACTTACTATGCCGCTACGGGCCTGATGACACAGATTTCATTGCTGAGTGATATTGCATTGCACGTACGTGCCACAACTTCTTTATCCATTTTTTGCTTTCTGAGATATTTACCTGATACTGTAGACGAGCTTCTTGTGAACACAGCCGTCCCAAATATTGGGGTGGCTGTCTGTTTTTGATTTTAATTTCCGTAAGCTATAGGACCATAAGTGGAAGTGCCATAGGCTGTGTTGCTTTGTTTCTTACGTGTTTCAGGAAACACCATACACTTCTCCAGGGTGGCTGCTGGCAATTTACATCCTGCCAATCAGCATAACAAGGCTCCCTGTTCTCCATATCCTGTCCTACCTTTCTGGATTTTACACTTTTTTCAGATGGCCCTTTTGCCCGGGGGGGCAGTGAGATTTCATTGTATTGCAGATTTCTTTAACAGGCTTGCTTGGTTGGCCAAAAAGTGCGTATGCGTTTTTTCCTGAATATATTCAGGAAAAAACGCATACGCCCTTTTTGGCCAAGTGCATCATTGTCGACGTTGTGCCTCTTTTCCTATGCTTTCAGGGCAATTCCAGTCTAACCCCTGCAATCGTTTTCCTGAAATTCAGCCCCGCTTTCAAGTCCCCTTCGCAGGCTTACTTCAATATATTTTTGGAGGATAGCTGTCATTTATAACTCTGCAGGTTTGTGAAGTACAGTGCCCCTGAGCTCCTTTCTTCAACTCACTTTCTTGTGAGCTGGGCACAAAACCGCAGGAATGCTTCAGGCCATAATCTGTTTCCAGCAGGGCACACTGAGCCTTTGTTTAATTCCTCTTCCTGGTGGGCAATGTGCGTTACATTTGCCCGTGCAGACACCTACAACTAGTCTCTCATTGGTTCTCCCTATTCCTGTTCATCTTGCACAGAAATTGCAAGCTGTGCCAAACAGGAGGTTAAAGGCACTGACTCTCCAAGCGGGGAGAGTGTTAGTAAAGCATCTGGAATGGTGAACCCGAGGACCAGGAAACGAAAACTGAGATGCATTTTAAATCGTTTCCCAATCACACGGTGGACGATACTCTGGGTTTCCCATGCATGTTTTAGCTGGAGGAAGAATGCCTTGAACCTGGAGAGTTGGGACCCATGGAATGGGTACCATGCAGTATGACTTCAAAGGGTCTGCATTTGCTCACCGAAACTCACCAGTGCTATCAGCCAGAAGTGTCCAGCCTTATGTCTGAACCAGCTCTGGGTGTAGATGTGGTCAATCCCGGTTGCATCACATGCCCTGAGTGAATTATTTAAGAATTGCTCTCTATTTCACTGTCTTTGTGTTTTGTTTTCGAAATTTATTTTGATAATGGGATTTATCGGATTTTCACTGCTGCATTTCCGCCGCTGTACACATGCTTGATTCTCTTACGGAGACATATATATCCATGGGTTTTAAGATTCTTCCTAGTCAGGTATATTCCTAGGCGTTGAATATGTGGTGTTGAGTCCATTTCGTTGAGCAAGGATTAGGTCTTGTCTATTACATATTTGGCTTATGGAAAGTTATCTGTGCTAATTTCAGTCTCTGGTTTTATGCAGCACCCCAAGGCACCAATCCCCATAAGCAAGGACTAGTTGGTTTTCTAAATTTGAGACCCTGTTCTTTTTTGTTATTCAGTTCATGTGTAGTCAAGTTTACATTCCGTGTATTAGTGATATCTTATGATGTTTCTTTTTCTGTGTGACGTAGTTCACGTAGAATCACCGTACCTGCATCCACTCACTATGCCGCTACGGGCCTGATGACACAGATTTCATTGCTGAGTGATATTGCATTGTACGTACGTGCCACAACTTCTTTATCCATTTTTTGCTTTCTCGGATATTTACCTGATACTGTAGACGAGCTTCTTGTGAACACAGCCGTCCCAAATATTGGGGTGGCTGTCTCTTTTTGATTTTAATTTCCGTAAGCTATAGGACCATAAGTTGAAGTGCCATAGGCTGTGTTGCTTTGTTTCTTACGTGTTTCAGGAAACACCATACACTTCTCCAGGGTGGCTGCTGGCAATTTACATCCTGCCAATCAGCATAACAAGGCTCCCTGTTCTCCATATCCTGTCCTACCTTTCTGGATTTAACACATTTTTCAGATGGCCCTTTTGCCCGGGGGGGCAGTGAGATTTCATTGTAGTGCAGATTTCCTTTACAGGCTTGCTTGGTTGGCCAAAAAGGGCATATGCGTTTTTTCCTGAATATATTCAGGAAAAAACGCATACGCCCTTTTTGGCCAAGTGCATCATTGTCGATATTGTGCCTCTTTTCCTATGCTTTCAGGGCAATTCCAGTCTACCCCCTGCAATCGTTTTCCTGAAATTCAGCCCCGCTTTCAAGTCCCCTTCGCAGGCTTACTTCAATATATTTTTGGAGGATAGCTGTCATTTATAACTCTGCAGGTTTGTGAAGTACAGTGCCCCTGAGCTCCTTTCTTCAACTCGCTTTCTTGTGAGCTGGGCACAAAACCGCAGGATTGCTTCAGGCCTTAATCTGTTTCCAGCAGGGCACACTGAGCCTTTGTTTAATTCCTCTTCCTGGTGGGCAATGAGCGTTACATTTGCCCGTGCAGACACCTACAGCTAGTCTCTCATTGGTTCTCCCTATTCCTGTTCATCTTGCACAGAAATGGAAAGCTGTGCCAAACAGGAGGTTAAAGGCACTGACTCTCCAAGCGGGGAGAGTGTTAGTAAAGCATCTGGAATGGTGAACCCGAGGACCAGGATACGAAAACTGAGATGCATTTTAAATCGTTCCCCAATCACACGGTGGACGATACTCTGGGTTTCCCATGCATGTTTTAGCTGGAGGAAGAATGCCTTGAACCTGGAGAGTTGGGACCCATGGAATGGGTACCATGCAGTATGACTTCAAAGGGTCTGCATTTGCTCACCGAAACTCACCAGTGCTATCAGCCAGAAGTGTCCAGCCTTATGTCTGAACCAGCTCTGGGTGTAGATGTGGTCAATCCCGGTTGCATCACATGCCCTGAGTGAATTATTTAAGAATTGCTCTCTATTTCCCTGTCTTTGTGTTTTGTTTTCGAAATTTATTTTGATAATGGGATTTATCGGATTTTCACTGCTGCATTTCCGCCGCTGTACACACGCTTGATTCTCTTACGGAGACATATATATCCATGGGTTTTAAGATTCTTCCTAGTCAGGTATATTCCTAGGTGTTGAATATGTGGTGTTGAGTCCATTTCGTTGAGCAAGGAGTAGGTCTTGTCTATTACATATTTGGCTTATGGAATGTTATCTGTGCTAATTTCAGTCTCTGGTTTTATGCGGCACCCCAAGGCACCTTTCCCCATAAGCAAGCACTAGTTGGTTTTCTAAATTTGTGACCCTGTTCTGTTTTGTAATTCAGTTCATGTGTAGTCAAGTTTACATTCCGTGTATTAGTGATATCTTATGATGTTTCTTTTTCTGTGTGACGTAGTTCACGTAGAATCACCGTACCTGCATCCACTTACTATGCCGCTACGGGCCTGATGACACAGATTTCATTGCTGAGTGATATTGCATTGCACGTACGTGCCACAACTTCTTTATCCATTTTTTGCTTTCTGAGATATTTACCTGATACTGTAGACGAGCTTCTTGTGAACACAGCCGTCCCAAATATTGGGGTGGCTGTCTGTTTTTGATTTTAATTTCCGTAAGCTATAGGACCATAAGTGGAAGTGCCATAGGCTGTGTTGCTTTGTTTCTTACGTGTTTCAGGAAACACCACACACTTCTCCAGGGTGGCTGCTGGCAATTTACATCCTGCCAATCAGCATAACAAGGCTCCCTGTTCTCCATATCCTGTCCTACCTTTCTGGATTTTACACTTTTTTCAGATGGCCCTTTTGCCCGGGGGGGCAGTGAGATTTCATTGTATTGCAGATTTCTTTAACAGGCTTGCTTGGTTGGCCAAAAAGTGCGTATGCGTTTTTTCCTGAATATATTCAGGAAAAAACGCATACGCCCTTTTTGGCCAAGTGCATCATTGTCGACGTTGTGCCTCTTTTCCTATGCTTTCAGGGCAATTCCAGTCTAACCCCTGCAATCGTTTTCCTGAAATTCAGCCCCGCTTTCAAGTCCCCTTCGCAGGCTTACTTCAATATATTTTTGGAGGATAGCTGTCATTTATAACTCTGCAGGTTTGTGAAGTACAGTGCCCCTGAGCTCCTTTCTTCAACTCACTTTCTTGTGAGCTGGGCACAAAACCGCAGGATTGCTTCAGGCCCTAATCTGTTTCCAGCAGGGCACACTGAGCCTTTGTTTAATTCCTCTTCCTGGTGGGCAATGAGTGTTATATTTGCCCGTGCAGACACCTACAGCTAGTCTCTCATTGGTTCTCCCTATTCCTGTTCATCTTGCACAGAAATGGCAAGCTGTGCCAAACAGGAGGTTAAAGGCACTGACTCTCCAAGCGGGGAGAGTGTTAGTAAAGCATCTGGAATGGTGAACCCGAGGACCAGGATACGAAAACTGAGATGCATTTTAAATCGTTCCCCAATCACACGGTGGACGATACTCTGGGTTTCCCATGCATGTTTTAGCTGGAGGAAGAATGCCTTGAACCTGGAGAGTTGGGACCCATGGAATGGGTACCATGCAGTATGACTTCAAAGGGTCTGCATTTGGTCACCGAAACTCACCAATGCTATCAGCCTGAAGTGTCCAGCCTTATGTCTCAACCAGCTCTGGGTGTAGATGTGGTCAATCCCGGTTGCATCACATGCCCTGAGTGAATTAGTTAAGAATTGCTCTCTATTTCACTGTCTTTGTGTTTTGTTTTCGAAATTTATTTTGATAATGGGATTTATCGGATTTTCACTGCTGCATTTCCGCCGCTGTACACACGCTTGATTCTCTTACAGAGACTTATATATCCATGGGTTTTAAGATTCTTCCTAGTCAGGTATATTCCTAGGCGTTGAATATGTGGTGTTGAGTCCATTTCGTTGAGCAAGGATTATGTCTTGTCTATTACATATTTGGCTTATGGAAAGTTATCTGTGCTAATTTCAGTCTCTGGTTTTATGCAGCACCCCAAGGCACCTTCCCCATAAGCAAGCACTAGTTGGTTTTCTAAATTTGAGACCCTGTTCTTTTTTGTTATTCAGTTCATGTGTAGTCAAGTTTACATTCCGTGTATTAGTGATATCTTATGATGTTTCTTTTTCTGTGTGACGTAGTTCACGTAGAATCACCGTACCTGCATCCACTCACTATGCCGCTACGGGCCTGATGACACAGATTTCATTGCTGAGTGATATTGCATTGTACGTACGTGCCACAACTTCTTTATCCATTTTTTGCTTTCTCGGATATTTACCTGATACTGTAGACGAGCTTCTTGTGAACACAGCCGTCCCAAATATTGGGGTGGCTGTCTCTTTTTGATTTTAATTTCCGTAAGCTATAGGACCATAAGTTGAAGTGCCATAGGCTGTGTTGCTTTGTTTCTTACGTGTTTCAGGAAACACCATACACTTCTCCAGGGTGGCTGCTGGCAATTTACATCCTGCCAATCAGCATAACAAGGCTCCCTGTTCTCCATATCCTGTCCTACCTTTCTGGATTTTACACATTTTTCAGATGGCCCTTTTGCCCGGGGGGGCAGTGAGATTTCATTGTAGTGCAGATTTCCTTTACAGGCTTGCTTGGTTGGCCAAAAAGGGCATATGCGTTTTTTCCTGAATATATTCAGGAAAAAACGCATACGCCCTTTTTGGCCAAGTGCATCATTGTCGATGTTGTGCCTCTTTTCCTATGCTTTCAGGGCAATTCCAGTCTACCCCCTGCAATCGTTTTCCTGAAATTCAGCCCCGCTTTCAAGTCCCCTTCGCAGGCTTACTTCAATATATTTTTGGAGGATAGCTGTCATTTATAACTCTGCAGGTTTGTGAAGTACAGTGCCCCTGAGCTCCTTTCTTCAACTCGCTTTCTTGTGAGCTGGGCACAAAACCGCAGGATTGCTTCAGGCCTTAATCTGTTTCCAGCAGGGCACACTGAGCCTTTGTTTAATTCCTCTTCCTGGTGGGCAATGAGCGTTACATTTGCCCGTGCAGACACCTACAGCTAGTCTCTCATTGGTTCTCCCTATTCCTGTTCATCTTGCACAGAAATGGCAAGCTGTGCCAAACAGGAGGTTAAAGGCACTGACTCTCCAAGCGGGGAGAGTGTTAGTAAAGCATCTGGAATGGTGAACCCGAGGACCAGGATACGAAAACTGAGATGCATTTTAAATCGTTCCCCAATCACACGGTGGACGATACTCTGGGTTTCCCATGCATGTTTTAGCTGGAGGAAGAATGCCTTGAACCTGGAGAGTTGGGACCCATGGAATGGGTACCATGCAGTATGACTTCAAAGGGTCTGCATTTGCTCACCGAAACTCACCAGTGCTATCAGCCAGAAGTGTCCAGCCTTATGTCTGAACCAGCTCTGGGTGTAGATGTGGTCAATCCCGGTTGCATCACATGCCCTGAGTGAATTATTTAAGAATTGCTCTCTATTTCACTGTCTTTGTGTTTTGTTTTCGAAATTTATTTTGATAATGGGATTTATCGGATTTTCACTGCTGCATTTCCGCCGCTGTACACACGCTTGATTCTCTTACGGAGACATATATATCCATGGGTTTTAAGATTCTTCCTAGTCAGGTATATTCCTAGGTGTTGAATATGTGGTGTTGAGTCCATTTCGTTGAGCAAGGAGTAGGTCTTGTCTATTACATATTTGGCTTATGGAATGTTATCTGTGCTAATTTCAGTCTCTGGTTTTATGCGGCACCCCAAGGCACCTTTCCCCATAAGCAAGCACTAGTTGGTTTTCTAAATTTGTGACCCTGTTCTGTTTTGTAATTCAGTTCATGTGTAGTCAAGTTTACATTCCGTGTATTAGTGATATCTTATGATGTTTCTTTTTCTGTGTGACGTAGTTCACGTAGAATCACCGTACCTGCATCCACTTACTATGCCGCTACGGGCCTGATGACACAGATTTCATTGCTGAGTGATATTGCATTGCACGTACGTGCCACAACTTCTTTATCCATTTTTTGCTTTCTGAGATATTTACCTGATACTGTAGACGAGCTTCTTGTGAACACAGCCGTCCCAAATATTGGGGTGGCTGTCTGTTTTTGATTTTAATTTCCGTAAGCTATAGGACCATAAGTGGAAGTGCCATAGGCTGTGTTGCTTTGTTTCTTACGTGTTTCAGGAAACACCATACACTTCTCCAGGGTGGCTGCTGGCAATTTACATCCTGCCAATCAGCATAACAAGGCTCCCTGTTCTCCATATCCTGTCCTACCTTTCTGGATTTTACACTTTTTTCAGATGGCCCTTTTGCCCGGGGGGGCAGTGAGATTTCATTGTATTGCAGATTTCTTTAACAGGCTTGCTTGGTTGGCCAAAAAGTGCGTATGCGTTTTTTCCTGAATATATTCAGGAAAAAACGCATACGCCCTTTTTGGCCAAGTGCATCATTGTCGACGTTGTGCCTCTTTTCCTATGCTTTCAGGGCAATTCCAGTCTAACCCCTGCAATCGTTTTCCTGAAATTCAGCCCCGCTTTCAAGTCCCCTTCGCAGGCTTACTTCAATATATTTTTGGAGGATAGCTGTCATTTATAACTCTGCAGGTTTGTGAAGTACAGTGCCCCTGAGCTCCTTTCTTCAACTCACTTTCTTGTGAGCTGGGCACAAAACCGCAGGATTGCTTCAGGCCCTAATCTGTTTCCAGCAGGGCACACTGAGCCTTTGTTTAATTCCTCTTCCTGGTGGGCAATGAGTGTTATATTTGCCCGTGCAGACACCTACAGCTAGTCTCTCATTGGTTCTCCCTATTCCTGTTCATCTGGCACAGAAATGGCAAGCTGTGCCAAACAGGAGGTTAAAGGCACTGACTCTCCAAGCGGGGAGAGTGTTAGTAAAGCATCTGGAATGGTGAACCCGAGGACCAGGATACGAAAACTGAGATGCATTTTAAATCGTTCCCCAATCACACGGTGGACGATACTCTGGGTTTCCCATGCATGTTTTAGCTGGAGGAAGAATGCCTTGAACCTGGAGAGTTGGGACCCATGGAATGGGTACCATGCAGTATGACTTCAAAGGGTCTGCATTTGCTCACCGAAACTCACCAATGCTATCAGCCTGAAGTGTCCAGCCTTATGTCTCAACCAGCTCTGGGTGTAGATGTGGTCAATCCCGGTTGCATCACATGCCCTGAGTGAATTAGTTAAGAATTGCTCTCTATTTCACTGTCTTTGTGTTTTGTTTTCGAAATTTATTTTGATAATGGGATTTATCGGATTTTCACTGCTGCATTTCCGCCGCTGTACACACGCTTGATTCTCTTACAGAGACTTATATATCCATGGGTTTTAAGATTCTTCCTAGTCAGGTATATTCCTAGGCGTTGAATATGTGGTGTTGAGTCCATTTCGTTGAGCAAGGATTATGTCTTGTCTATTACATATTTGGCTTATGGAAAGTTATCTGTGCTAATTTCAGTCTCTGGTTTTATGCAGCACCCCAAGGCACCTTCCCCATAAGCAAGCACTAGTTGGTTTTCTAAATTTGAGACCCTGTTCTTTTTTGTTATTCAGTTCATGTGTAGTCAAGTTTACATTCCGTGTATTAGTGATATCTTATGATGTTTCTTTTTCTGTGTGACGTAGTTCACGTAGAATCACCGTACCTGCATCCACTCACTATGCCGCTACGGGCCTGATGACACAGATTTCATTGCTGAGTGATATTGCATTGTACGTACGTGCCACAACTTCTTTATCCATTTTTTGCTTTCTCGGATATTTACCTGATACTGTAGACGAGCTTCTTGTGAACACAGCCGTCCCAAATATTGGGGTGGCTGTCTCTTTTTGATTTTAATTTCCGTAAGCTATAGGACCATAAGTTGAAGTGCCATAGGCTGTGTTGCTTTGTTTCTTACGTGTTTCAGGAAACACCATACACTTCTCCAGGGTGGCTGCTGGCAATTTACATCCTGCCAATCAGCATAACAAGGCTCCCTGTTCTCCATATCCTGTCCTACCTTTCTGGATTTTACACATTTTTCAGATGGCCCTTTTGCCCGGGGGGCAGTGAGATTTCATTGTAGTGCAGATTTCCTTTACAGGCTTGCTTGGTTGGCCAAAAAGGGCATATGCGTTTTTTCCTGAATATATTCAGGAAAAAACGCATACGCCCTTTTTGGCCAAGTGCATCATTGTCGATGTTGTGCCTCTTTTCCTATGCTTTCAGGGCAATTCCAGTCTACCCCCTGCAATCGTTTTCCTGAAATTCAGCCCCGCTTTCAAGTCCCCTTCGCAGGCTTACTTCAATATATTTTTGGAGGATAGCTGTCATTTATAACTCTGCAGGTTTGTGAAGTACAGTGCCCCTGAGCTCCTTTCTTCAACTCGCTTTCTTGTGAGCTGGGCACAAAACCGCAGGATTGCTTCAGGCCTTAATCTGTTTCCAGCAGGGCACACTGAGCCTTTGTTTAATTCCTCTTCCTGGTGGGCAATGAGCGTTACATTTGCCCGTGCAGACACCTACAGCTAGTCTCTCATTGGTTCTCCCTATTCCTGTTCATCTTGCACAGAAATGGCAAGCTGTGCCAAACAGGAGGTTAAAGGCACTGACTCTCCAAGCGGGGAGAGTGTTAGTAAAGCATCTGGAATGGTGAACCCGAGGACCAGGATACGAAAACTGAGATGCATTTTAAATCGTTCCCCAATCACACGGTGGACGATACTCTGGGTTTCCCATGCATGTTTTAGCTGGAGGAAGAATGCCTTGAACCTGGAGAGTTGGGACCCATGGAATGGGTACCATGCAGTATGACTTCAAAGGGTCTGCATTTGCTCACCGAAACTCACCAGTGCTATCAGCCAGAAGTGTCCAGCCTTATGTCTGAACCAGCTCTGGGTGTAGATGTGGTCAATCCCGGTTGCATCACATGCCCTGAGTGAATTATTTAAGAATTGCTCTCTATTTCACTGTCTTTGTGTTTTGTTTTCGAAATTTATTTTGATAATGGGATTTATCGGATTTTCACTGCTGCATTTCCGCCGCTGTACACACGCTTGATTCTCTTACGGAGACATATATATCCATGGGTTTTAAGATTCTTCCTAGTCAGGTATATTCCTAGGTGTTGAATATGTGGTGTTGAGTCCATTTCGTTGAGCAAGGAGTAGGTCTTGTCTATTACATATTTGGCTTATGGAATGTTATCTGTGCTAATTTCAGTCTCTGGTTTTATGCGGCACCCCAAGGCACCTTTCCCCATAAGCAAGCACTAGTTGGTTTTCTAAATTTGTGACCCTGTTCTGTTTTGTAATTCAGTTCATGTGTAGTCAAGTTTACATTCCGTGTATTAGTGATATCTTATGATGTTTCTTTTTCTGTGTGACGTAGTTCACGTAGAATCACCGTACCTGCATCCACTTACTATGCCGCTACGGGCCTGATGACACAGATTTCATTGCTGAGTGATATTGCATTGCACGTACGTGCCACAACTTCTTTATCCATTTTTTGCTTTCTGAGATATTTACCTGATACTGTAGACGAGCTTCTTGTGAACACAGCCGTCCCAAATATTGGGGTGGCTGTCTGTTTTTGATTTTAATTTCCGTAAGCTATAGGACCATAAGTGGAAGTGCCATAGGCTGTGTTGCTTTGTTTCTTACGTGTTTCAGGAAACACCATACACTTCTCCAGGGTGGCTGCTGGCAATTTACATCCTGCCAATCAGCATAACAAGGCTCCCTGTTCTCCATATCCTGTCCTACCTTTCTGGATTTTACACTTTTTTCAGATGGCCCTTTTGCCCGGGGGGGCAGTGAGATTTCATTGTATTGCAGATTTCTTTAACAGGCTTGCTTGGTTGGCCAAAAAGTGCATATGCGTTTTTTCCTGAATATATTCAGGAAAAAACGCATACGCCCTTTTTGGCCAAGTGCATCATTGTCGACGTTGTGCCTCTTTTCCTATGCTTTCAGGGCAATTCCAGTCTAACCCCTGCAATCGTTTTCCTGAAATTCAGCCCCGCTTTCAAGTCCCCTTCGCAGGCTTACTTCAATATATTTTTGGAGGATAGCTGTCATTTATAACTCTGCAGGTTTGTGAAGTACAGTGCCCCTGAGCTCCTTTCTTCAACTCACTTTCTTGTGAGCTGGGCACAAAACCGCAGGATTGCTTCAGGCCCTAATCTGTTTCCAGCAGGGCACACTGAGCCTTTGTTTAATTCCTCTTCCTGGTGGGCAATGAGTGTTATATTTGCCCGTGCAGACACCTACAGCTAGTCTCTCATTGGTTCTCCCTATTCCTGTTCATCTTGCACAGAAATGGCAAGCTGTGCCAAACAGGAGGTTAAAGGCACTGACTCTCCAAGCTGGGAGAGTGTTAGTAAAGCATCTGGAATGGTGAACCCGAGGACCAGGATACGAAAACTGAGATGCATTTTAAATCGTTCCCCAATCACACGGTGGACGATACTCTGGGTTTCCCATGCATGTTTTAGCTGGAGGAAGAATGCCTTGAACCTGGAGAGTTGGGACCCATGGAATGGGTACCATGCAGTATGACTTCAAAGGGTCTGCATTTGCTCACCGAAACTCACCAATGCTATCAGCCTGAAGTGTCCAGCCTTATGTCTCAACCAGCTCTGGGTGTAGATGTGGTCAATCCCGGTTGCATCACATGCCCTGAGTGAATTAGTTAAGAATTGCTCTCTATTTCACTGTCTTTGTGTTTTGTTTTCGAAATTTATTTTGATAATGGGATTTATCGGATTTTCACTGCTGCATTTCCGCCGCTGTACACACGCTTGATTCTCTTACAGAGACTTATATATCCATGGGTTTTAAGATTCTTCCTAGTCAGGTATATTCCTAGGCGTTGAATATGTGGTGTTGAGTCCATTTCGTTGAGCAAGGATTAGGTCTTGTCTATTACATATTTGGCTTATGGAAAGTTATCTGTGCTAATTTCAGTCTCTGGTTTTATGCAGCACCCCAAGGCACCTTCCCCATAAGCAAGCACTAGTTGGTTTTCTAAATTTGAGACCCTGTTCTTTTTTGTTATTCAGTTCATGTGTAGTCAAGTTTACATTCCGTGTATTAGTGATATCTTATGATGTTTCTTTTTCTGTGTGACGTAGTTCACGTAGAATCACCTACCTGCATCCACTCACTATGCCGCTACGGGCCTGATGACACAGATTTCATTGCTGAGTGATATTGCATTGTACGTACGTACCACAACTTCTTTATCCATTTTTTGCTTTCTGGGATATTTACCTGATACTGTAGACGAGCTTCTTGTGAACACAGCCGTCCCAAATATTGGGGTGGCTGTCTGTTTTTGATTTTAATTTCCGTAAGCTATAGGACCATAAGTGGAAGTGCCATAGGCTGTGTTGCTTTGTTTCTTACGTGTTTCAGGAAACACTATACACTTCTCCAGGGTGGCTGCTGGCAATTTACATCCTGCCAATCAGCATAACAAGGCTCCCTGTTCTCCATATCCTGTCCTAACTTTCTGGGTTTTACACTTTTTTCAGATGGCCCTTTTGCCCGGGGGGGCAGTGAGATTTCATTGTAGTGCAGATTTCCTTTACAGGCTTGCTTGGTTGGCCAAAAAGGGCGTATGTGTTTTTTCCTAAATATATTCAGGAAAAAACGCATACGCCCTTTTTGGCCAGGTGCATCATTGTCGACGTTGTGCCTCTCTTCCTATGCTTACAGGGCAATTCCAGTCTACCCCCTGCAATCGTTTTCCTGAAATTCAGCCCCGCTTTCAAGTCCCCTTCGCAGGCTTACTTCAATATATTTTTGGAGGATAGCTGTCATTTATAACTCTGCAGGTTTGTGAAGTACAGTGCCCCTGAGCTCCTTTCTTCAACTCGTTTTCTTGTGAGCTGGGCACAAAACCGCAGGATTGCTTCAGGCGCTAATCTGTTTCCAGCAGGGCACACTGAGCCTTTGTTTAATTCCTCTTCCTGGTGGGCAATGAGCGTTACATTTGCCCGTGCAGACACCTACAGCTAGTCTCTCATTGGTTCTCCCTATTCCTGTTCATCTTGCACAGAAATTGCAAGCTGTGCGAAACAGGAGGTTAAAGGCACTGACTCTCCAAGCGGGGAGAGTGTTAGTAAAGCATCTGGAATGGTGAACCCGAGGACCAGGAAACGAAAACTGAGATGCATTTTAAATCATTTCCCAATCACACGGTGGACGATACTCTGGGTTTCCCATGCATGTTTTAGCTGGAGGAAGAATCCCTTGAACCTGGAGAGTTGGGACCCATGGAATGGGTACCATGCAGTATGACTTCAAAGGGTCTGCATTTGCTCACCGAAACTCACCAATGCTATCAGCCTGAAGTGTCCAGCCTTATGTCTCAACCAGTTCTGGTTGTAGATGTGGTCAATCCCGGTTGCATCACATGCCCTGAGTGAATTAGTTAAGAATTGCTCTCTATTTCACTGTCTTTGTGTTTTGTTTTCGAAATTTATTTTGATAATGGGATTTATCGGATTTTCACTGCTGCGTTTCGGCCGCTGTACACACGCTTGATTCTCTTATGGAGACATATATATCCATGGGTTTTAAGATTTTTCCTAGTCAGGTATATTCCTAGGCGTTGAATATGTGGTGTTGGGTCCATTTCGTTGAGCAAGGAGTAGGTCTTGTCTATTACATATTTGGCTTATGGAAAGTTATCTGTGCTAATTTCAGTCTCTGGTTTTATGCAGCACCCCAAGGCACCTTTCCCCATAAGCAAGCACTAGTTGGTTTTCTAAATTTGAGACCCTGTTCTTTTTTGTAATTCAGTTCATGTGTAGTCAAGTTTACATTCCGTGTATTAGTGATATCTTATGATGTTTCTTTTTCTGTGTGACGTAGTTCACGTAGAATCACCGTACCTGCATCCACTCACTATGCCGCTACGGGCCTGATGACACAGATTTCATTGCTGAGTGATATTGCATTGTACGTACGTGCCACAACTTCTTTATCCATTTTTTGCTTTCTGGGATATTTACCTGATACTGTAGACGAGCTTCTTGTGAACACAGCCGTCCCAAATATTGGGGTGGCTGTCTGTTTTTGATTTTAATTTCCTTAAGCTATAGGACCATAAGTGGAAGTGCCATAGGCTGTGTTGCTTTGTTTCTTACGTGTTTCAGGAAACACCATACACTTCTCCAGGGTGGCTGTTCACAATTTACATCCTGCCAATCAGCATAACAAGGCTCCCTGTTCTCCATATCCTTTCCTACCTTTCTGGATTTTACACATTTTTCAGATGGCTCTTTTGCCCGGGGGGGCAGTGAGATTTCATTGTAGTGCAGATTTCCTTTACAGGCTTGCTTGGTTGGCCAAAAAGGGCGTATGCGTTTTTTCCTGAATATATTCAGGAAAAAACGCATACGCCCTTTTTGGCCAAGTGCATCATTGTCGACGTTGTGCCTCTTTTCCTATGCTTTCAGGGCAATTCCAGTCTACCCCCTGCAATCGTTTTCCTGAAATTCAGCCCCGCTTTCAAGTCCCCTTCGCAGGCTTACTTCAATATATTTTTGGAGGATAGCTGTCATTTATAACTCTGCAGGTTTGTGAAGTACAGTGCCCCTGAGCTCCTTTCTTCAACTCGCTTTCTTGTGAGATGGGCACAAAACCGCAGGATTGCTTCAGGCCCTAATCTGTTTCCAGCAGGGCACACTGAGCCTTTGTTTAATTCCTCTTCCTGGTGGGCAATGAGCGTTACATTTTCCCGTGCAGACACCTACAGCTAGTCTCTCATTGGTTCTCCCTATTCCTGTTCATCTTGCACAGAAATGGCAAGCTGTGCCAAACAGGAGGTTAAAGGCACTGACTCTCCAAGCGGGGAGAGTGTTAGTAAAGCATCTGGAATGGTGAACCCGAGGACCAGGATACGAAAACTGAGATGCATTTTAAATCGTTTCCCAATCACACGGTGGACGATACTCTGGGTTTCCCATGCATGTTTTAGCTGGAGGAAGAATGCCTTGAACCTGGAGAGTTGGGACCCATGGAATGGGTACCATGCAGTATGACTTCAAAGGGTCTGCATTTGCTCACCGAAACTCACCAGTGCTATCAGCCTGAAGTGTCCAGCCTTATGTCTCAACCAGCTCTGGGTGTAGATGTGGTCAATCCCGGTTGCATCACATGCCCTGAGTGAATTATTTAAGAATTGCTCTCTATTTCACTGTCTTTGTGTTTTGTTTTCGAAATTTATTTTGATAATGGGATTTATCGGATTTTCACTGCTGCATTTCCGCCGCTGTACACACGATTGATTCTCTTATGGAGACATATATATCCATGGGTTTTAAGATTCTTCCTAGTCAGGTATATTCCTAGGCGTTGAATATGTGGTGTTGAGTCCAATTCGTTGAGCAAGGAGTACGTCTTGTCTATTACATATTTGGCTTATGGAATGTTATCTGTGCTAATTTCAGTCTCTGGTTCTATGCGGCACCACAAGGCACCTTTCCCCATAAGCAAGCACTAGTTGGTTTTCTAAATTTGAGACCCTGTTCTGTTTTGTAATTCAGTTCATGTGTAGTCAAGTTTACATTCCGTGTATTAGTGATATCTTATGATGTTTCTTTTTCTGTGTGACGTAGTTCACGTAGAATCACCGTACCTGCATCCACTTACTATGCCGCTACGGGCCTGATGACACAGATTTCATTGCTGAGTGATATTGCATTGCACGTACGTGCCATAACTTCTTTATCCATTTTTTGCTTTCTGAGATATTTACCTGATACTGTAGACGAGCTTCTTGTGAACACAGCCGTCCCAAATATTGGGGTGGCTGTCTGTTTTTGATTTTAATTTCCGTAAGCTATAGGACCATAAGTGGAAGTGCCATAGGCTGTGTTGCTTTGTTTCTTACGTGTTTCAGGAAACACCATACACTTCTCCAGGGTGGCTGCTGGCAATTTACATCCTGCCAATCAGCTTAACAAGGCTCCCTGTTCTCCATATCCTGTCCTACCTTTCTGGATTTTACACTTTTTTCAGATGGCCCTTTTGCCCGGGGGGGCAGTGAGATTTCATTGTATTGCAGATTTCCTTTACAGGCTTGCTTGGTTGGCCAAAAAGTGCGTATGCGTTTTTTCCTGAATATATTCAGGAAAAAACGCATACGCCCTTTTTGGCCAAGTGCATCATTGTCGACGTTGTGCCTCTTTTCCTATGCTTTCAGGGCAATTCCAGTCTAACCCCTGCAATCGTTTTCCTGAAATTCAGCCCCGCTTTCAAGTCCCCTTCGCAGGCTTACTTCAATATATTTTTGGAGGATAGCTGTCATTTATAACTCTGCAGGTTTGTGAAGTACAGTGCCCCTGAGCTCCTTTCTTCAACTCGCTTTCTTGTGAGCTGGGCACAAAACCGCAGTATTGCTTCAGGCCCTAATCTGTTTCCAGCAGGGCACACTGAGCCTTTGTTTAATTGCTCTTCCTGGTGGGCAATGTGCGTTACATTTGCCCGTGCAGACACCTACAACTAGTCTCTCATTGGTTCTCCCTATTCCTGTTCATCTTGCACAGAAATTGCAAGCTGTGCCAAACAGGAGGTTAAAGGCACTGACTCTCCAAGCGGGGAGAGTGTTAGTAAAGCATCTGGAATGGTGAACCCGAGGACCAGGAAACGAAAACTGAGATGCATTTTAAATCATTTCCCAATCACACGGTGGACGATACTCTGGGTTTCCCATGCATGTTTTAGCTGGAGGAAGAATCCCTTGAACCTGGAGAGTTGGGACCCATGGAATGGGTACCATGCAGTATGACTTCAAAGGGTCTGCATTTGCTCACCGAAACTCACCAATGCTATCAGCCTGAAGTGTCCAGCCTTATGTCTCAACCAGCTCTGGGTGTAGATGTGGTCAATCCCGGTTGCATCACATGCCCTGAGTGAATTAGTTAAGAATTGCTCTCTATTTCACTGTCTTTGTGTTTTGTTTTCGAAATTTATTTTGATAATGGGATTTATCGGATTTTCACTGCTGCGTTTCGGCCGCTGTACACACGCTTGATTCTCTTATGGAGACATATATATCCATGGGTTTTAAGATTTTTCCTAGTCAGGTATATTCCTAGGCGTTGAATATGTGGTGTTGGGTCCATTTCGTTGAGCAAGGAGTAGGTCTTGTCTATTACATATTTGGCTTATGGAAAGTTATCTGTGCTAATTTCAGTCTCTGGTTTTATGCAGCACCCCAAGGCACCTTTCCCCATAAGCAAGCACTAGTTGGTTTTCTAAATTTGAGACCCTGTTCTTTTTTGTAATTCAGTTCATGTGTAGTCAAGTTTACATTCCGTGTATTAGTGATATCTTATGATGTTTCTTTTTCTGTGTGACGTAGTTCACGTAGAATCACCGTACCTGCATCCACTCACTATGCCGCTACGGGCCTGATGACACAGATTTCATTGCTGAGTGATATTGCATTGTACGTACGTGCCACAACTTCTTTATCCATTTTTTGCTTTCTGGGATATTTACCTGATACTGTAGACGAGCTTCTTGTGAACACAGCCGTCCCAAATATTGGGGTGGCTGTCTCTTTTTGATTTTAATTTCCGTAAGCTATAGGACCATAAGTGGAAGTGCCATAGGCTGTGTTGCTTTGTTTCTTACGTGTTTCAGGAAACACCATACACTTCTCCAGGGTGGCTGTTCACAATTTACATCCTGCCAATCAGCATAACAAGGCTCCCTGTTCTCCATATCCTGTCCTACCTTTCTGGATTTTACACATTTTTCAGATGGCCCTTTTGCCCGGGGGGGCAGTGAGATTTCATTGTAGTGCAGATTTCCTTTACAGGCTTGCTTGGTTGGCCAAAAATGGCGTATGCGTTTTTTCCTGAATATATTCAGGAAAAAACGCATACGCCCTTTTTGGCCAAGTGCATCATTGTCGACGTTGTGCCTCTTTTCCTATGCTTTCAGGGCAATTCCAGTCTACCCCCTGCAATCGTTTTCCTGAAATTCAGCCCCGCTTTCAAGTCCCCTTCGCAGGCTTACTTCAATATATTTTTGGAGGATAGCTGTCATTTATAACTCTGCAGGTTTGTGAAGTACAGTGCCCCTGAGCTCCTTTCTTCAACTCGCTTTCTTGTGAGCTGGGCACAAAACCGCAGGATTGCTTCAGGCCCTAATCTGTTTCCAGCAGGGCACACTGAGCCTTTGTTTAATTCCTCTTCCTGGTGGGCAATGAGCGTTACATTTGCCCGTGCAGACACCTACAGCTAGTCTCTCATTGGTTCTCCCTATTCCTGTTCATCTTGCACAGAAATGGCAAGCTGTGCCACACAAGAGGTTAAAGGCACTGACTCTCCAAGCGGGGAGAGTGTTAGTAAAGCATCTGGAATGGTGAACCCGAGGACCAGGATACGAAAACTGAGATGCATTTTAAATCGTTCCCCAATCACACGGTGGACGATACTCTGGGTTTCCCATGCATGTTTTAGCTGGAGGAAGAATGCCTTGAACCTGGAGAGTTGGGACCCATGGAATGGGTACCATGCAGTATGACTTCAAAGGGTCTGCATTTGCTCACCGAAACTCACCAGTGCTATCAGCCAGAAGTGTCCAGCCTTATGTCTCAACCAGCTCTGGGTGTAGATGTGGTCAATCCCGGTTGCATCACATGCCCTGAGTGAATTAGTTAAGAATTGCTCTCTATTTCACTGTCTTTGTGTTTTGTTTTCGAAATTTATTTTGATAATGGGATTTATCGGATTTTCACTGCTGCATTTCCGCCGCTGTACACACGCTTGATTCTCTTACGGAGACATATATATCCATGGGTTTTAAGATTCTTCCTAGTCAGGTATATTCCTAGGCGTTGAATATGTGGTGTTGAGTCCATTTCGTTGAGCAAGGATTAGGTCTTGTCTATTACATATTTGGCTTATGGAAAGTTATCTGTGCTAATTTCAGTCTCTGGTTTTATGCAGCACCCCAAGGCACCTTCCCCATAAGCAAGCACTAGTTGGTTTTCTAAATTTGAGACCCTGTTCTTTTTTGTTATTCAGTTCATGTGTAGTCAAGTTTACATTCCGTGTATTAGTGATATCTTATGATGTTTCTTTTTCTCTGTGACGTAGTTCACGTAGAATCACCGTACCTGCATCCACTCACTATGCCGCTATGGGCCTGATGACACAGATTTCATTGCTGAGTGATATTGCATTGTACGTACGTGCCACAACTTCTTTATCCATTTTTTGCTTTCTGGGATATTTACCTGATACTGTAGACGAGCTTCTTGTGAACACAGCCGTCCCAAATATTGGGGTGGCTCTCTCTTTTTGATTTTAATTTCCGAAAGCTATAGGACCATAAGTGGAAGTGCCATAGGCTGTGTTGCTTTGTTTCTTACGTGTTTCAGGAAACACCATACACTTCTCCAGGGTGGCTGCTGGCAATTTACATCCTGCCAATCAGCATAACAAGGCTCCCTGTTCTCCATATCCTGTCCTACCTTTCTGGATTTTACACTTTTTTCAGATGGCCCTTTTGCCCGGGGGGGCAGTGAGATTTCATTGTAGTGCAGATTTCCTTTACAGGCTTGCTTGGTTGGCCAAAAAGGGTGTATGCGTTTTTTCCTAAATATATTCAGGAAAAAACGCATACGCCCTTTTTGGCCAAGTGCATCATTGTCGACGTTGTGCCTCTTTTCCTATGCTTTCAGGGCAATTCCAGTCTACGCCCTGCAATCGTTTTCCTGAAATTCAGCCCCGCTTTCAAGTCCCCTTCGCAGGCTTACTTCAATATATTTTTGGAGGATAGCTGTCATTTATAACTCTGCAGGTTTGTGAAGTACAGTGCCCCTGAGCTCCTTTCTTCAACTCGTTTTCTTGTGAGCTGGGCACAAAACCGCAGGATTGCTTCAGGCCCTAATCTGTTTCCAGCAGGGCACACTGAGCCTTTGTTTAATTCCTCTTCCTGGTGGGCAATGAACGTTACATTTGCCCGTGCAGACACCTACAGCTAGTCTCTCATTGGTTCTCCCTATTCCTGTTCATCTTGCACAGAAATTGCAAGCTGTGCGAAACAGGAGGTTAAAGGCACTGACTCTCCAAGCGGGGAGAGTGTTAGTAAAGCATCTGGAATGGTGAACCCGAGGACCAGGAAACGAAAACTGAGATGCATTTTAAATCATTTCCCAATCACACGGTGGACGATACTCTGGGTTTCCCATGCATGTTTTAGCTGGAGGAAGAATCCCTTGAACCTGGAGAGTTGGGACCCATGGAATGGGTACCATGCAGTATGACTTCAAAGGGTCTGCATTTGCTCACCGAAACTCACCAATGCTATCAGCCTGAAGTGTCCAGCCTTATGTCTCAACCAGTTCTGGGTGTAGATGTGGTCAATCCCGGTTGCATCACATGCCCTGAGTGAATTAGTTAAGAATTGCTCTCTATTTCACTGTCTTTGTGTTTTGTTTTCGAAATTTATTTTGATAATGGGATTTATCGGATTTTCACTGCTGCGTTTCGGCCGCTGTACACACGCTTGATTCTCTTATGGAGACATATATATCCATGGGTTTTAAGATTTTTCCTAGTCAGGTATATTCCTAGGCGTTGAATATGTGGTGTTGGGTCCATTTCGTTGAGCAAGGAGTAGGTCTTGTCTATTACATATTTGGCTTATGGAAAGTTATCTGTGCTAATTTCAGTCTCTGGTTTTATGCAGCACCCCAAGGCACCTTTCCCCATAAGCAAGCACTAGTTGGTTTTCTAAATTTGAGACCCTGTTCTTTTTTGTAATTCAGTTCATGTGTAGTCAAGTTTACATTCCGTGTATTAATGATATCTTATGATGTTTCTTTTTCTGTGTGACGTAGTTCACGTAGAATCACCGTACCTGCATCCACTCACTATGCCGCTACGGGCCTGATGACACAGATTTCATTGCTGAGTGATATTGCATTGTACGTACGTGCCACAACTTCTTTATCCATTTTTTGCTTTCTGGGATATTTACCTGATACTGTAGACGAGCTTCTTGTGAACACAGCCGTCCCAAATATTGGGGTGGCTGTCTGTTTTTGATTTTAATTTCCTTAAGCTATAGGACCATAAGTGGAAGTGCCATAGGCTGTGTTGCTTTGTTTCTTACGTGTTTCAGGAAACACCATACACTTCTCCAGGGTGGCTGTTCACAATTTACATCCTGCCAATCAGCATAACAAGGCTCCCTGTTCTCCATATCCTTTCCTACCTTTCTGGATTTTACACATTTTTCAGATGGCTCTTTTGCCGGGGGGGGCAGTGAGATTTCATTGTAGTGCAGATTTCCTTTACAGGCTTGCTTGGTTGGCCAAAAAGGGCGTATGCGTTTTTTCCTGAATATATTCAGGAAAAAACGCATACGCCCTTTTTGGCCAAGTGCATCATTGTCGACGTTGTGCCTCTTTTCCTATGCTTTCAGGGCAATTCCAGTCTACCCCCTGCAATCGTTTTCCTGAAATTCAGCCCCGCTTTCAAGTCCCCTTCGCAGGCTTACTTCAATATATTTTTGGAGGATAGCTGTCATTTATAACTCTGCAGGTTTGTGAAGTACAGTGCCCCTGAGCTCCTTTCTTCAACTCGCTTTCTTGTGAGATGGGCACAAAACCGCAGGATTGCTTCAGGCCCTAATCTGTTTCCAGCAGGGCACACTGAGCCTTTGTTTAATTCCTCTTCCTGGTGGGCAATGAGCGTTACATTTTCCCGTGCAGACACCTACAGCTAGTCTCTCATTGGTTCTCCCTATTCCTGTTCATCTTGCACAGAAATGGCAAGCTGTGCCACACAAGAGGTTAAAGGCACTGACTCTCCAAGCGGGGAGAGTGTTAGTAAAGCATCTGGAATGGTGAACCCGAGGACCAGGATACGAAAACTGAGATGCATTTTAAATCGTTCCCCAATCACACGGTGGACGATACTCTGGGTTTCCCATGCATGTTTTAGCTGGAGGAAGAATGCCTTGAACCTGGAGAGTTGGGACCCATGGAATGGGTACCATGCAGTATGACTTCAAAGGGTCTGCATTTGCTCACCGAAACTCACCAGTGCTATCAGCCAGAAGTGTCCAGCCTTATGTCTCAACCAGCTCTGGGTGTAGATGTGGTCAATCCCGGTTGCATCACATGCCCTGAGTGAATTAGTTAAGAATTGCTCTCTATTTCACTGTCTTTGTGTTTTGTTTTCGAAATTTATTTTGATAATGGGATTTATCGGATTTTCACTGCTGCATTTCCGCCGCTGTACACACGCTTGATTCTCTTACGGAGACATATATATCCATGGGTTTTAAGATTCTTCCTAGTCAGGTATATTCCTAGGCGTTGAATATGTGGTGTTGAGTCCATTTCGTTGAGCAAGGATTAGGTCTTGTCTATTACATATTTGGCTTATGGAAAGTTATCTGTGCTAATTTCAGTCTCTGGTTTTATGCAGCACCCCAAGGCACCTTCCCCATAAGCAAGCACTAGTTGGTTTTCTAAATTTGAGACCCTGTTCTTTTTTGTTATTCAGTTCATGTGTAGTCAAGTTTACATTCCGTGTATTAGTGATATCTTATGATGTTTCTTTTTCTCTGTGACGTAGTTCACGTAGAATCACCGTACCTGCATCCACTCACTATGCCGCTATGGGCCTGATGACACAGATTTCATTGCTGAGTGATATTGCATTGTACGTACGTGCCACAACTTCTTTATCCATTTTTTGCTTTCTGGGATATTTACCTGATACTGTAGACGAGCTTCTTGTGAACACAGCCGTCCCAAATATTGGGGTGGCTCTCTCTTTTTGATTTTAATTTCCGAAAGCTATAGGACCATAAGTGGAAGTGCCATAGGCTGTGTTGCTTTGTTTCTTACGTGTTTCAGGAAACACCATACACTTCTCCAGGGTGGCTGCTGGCAATTTACATCCTGCCAATCAGCATAACAAGGCTCCCTGTTCTCCATATCCTGTCCTACCTTTCTGGATTTTACAATTTTTTCAGATGGCCCTTTTGCCCGGGGGGGCAGTGAGATTTCATTGTAGTGCAGATTTCCTTTACAGGCTTGCTTGGTTGGCCAAAAAGGGTGTATGCGTTTTTTCCTAAATATATTCAGGAAAAAACGCATACGCCCTTTTTGGCCAAGTGCATCATTGTCGACGTTGTGCCTCTTTTCCTATGCTTTCAGGGCAATTCCAGTCTACGCCCTGCAATCGTTTTCCTGAAATTCAGCCCCGCTTTCAAGTCCCCTTCGCAGGCTTACTTCAATATATTTTTGGAGGATAGCTGTCATTTATAACTCTGCAGGTTTGTGAAGTACAGTGCCCCTGAGCTCCTTTCTTCAACTCGTTTTCTTGTGAGCTGGGCACAAAACCGCAGGATTGCTTCAGGCCCTAATCTGTTTCCAGCAGGGCACACTGAGCCTTTGTTTAATTCCTCTTCCTGGTGGGCAATGAACGTTACATTTGCCCGTGCAGACACCTACAGCTAGTCTCTCATTGGTTCTCCCTATTCCTGTTCATCTTGCACAGAAATTGCAAGCTGTGCGAAACAGGAGGTTAAAGGCACTGACTCTCCAAGCGGGGAGAGTGTTAGTAAAGCATCTGGAATGGTGAACCCGAGGACCAGGAAACGAAAACTGAGATGCATTTTAAATCATTTCCCAATCACACGGTGGACGATACTCTGGGTTTCCCATGCATGTTTTAGCTGGAGGAAGAATCCCTTGAACCTGGAGAGTTGGGACCCATGGAATGGGTACCATGCAGTATGACTTCAAAGGGTCTGCATTTGCTCACCGAAACTCACCAATGCTATCAGCCTGAAGTGTCCAGCCTTATGTCTCAACCAGTTCTGGGTGTAGATGTGGTCAATCCCGGTTGCATCACATGCCCTGAGTGAATTAGTTAAGAATTGCTCTCTATTTCACTGTCTTTGTGTTTTGTTTTCGAAATTTATTTTGATAATGGGATTTATCGGATTTTCACTGCTGCGTTTCGGCCGCTGTACACACGCTTGATTCTCTTATGGAGACATATATATCCATGGGTTTTAAGATTTTTCCTAGTCAGGTATATTCCTAGGCGTTGAATATGTGGTGTTGGGTCCATTTCGTTGAGCAAGGAGTAGGTCTTGTCTATTACATATTTGGCTTATGGAAAGTTATCTGTGCTAATTTCAGTCTCTGGTTTTATGCAGCACCCCAAGGCACCTTTCCCCATAAGCAAGCACTAGTTGGTTTTCTAAATTTGAGACCCTGTTCTTTTTTGTAATTCAGTTCATGTGTAGTCAAGTTTACATTCCGTGTATTAATGATATCTTATGATGTTTCTTTTTCTGTGTGACGTAGTTCACGTAGAATCACCGTACCTGCATCCACTCACTATGCCGCTACGGGCCTGATGACACAGATTTCATTGCTGAGTGATATTGCATTGTACGTACGTGCCACAACTTCTTTATCCATTTTTTGCTTTCTGGGATATTTACCTGATACTGTAGACGAGCTTCTTGTGAACACAGCCGTCCCAAATATTGGGGTGGCTGTCTGTTTTTGATTTTAATTTCCTTAAGCTATAGGACCATAAGTGGAAGTGCCATAGGCTGTGTTGCTTTGTTTCTTACGTGTTTCAGGAAACACCATACACTTCTCCAGGGTGGCTGTTCACAATTTACATCCTGCCAATCAGCATAACAAGGCTCCCTGTTCTCCATATCCTTTCCTACCTTTCTGGATTTTACACATTTTTCAGATGGCTCTTTTGCCGGGGGGGGCAGTGAGATTTCATTGTAGTGCAGATTTCCTTTACAGGCTTGCTTGGTTGGCCAAAAAGGGCGTATGCGTTTTTTCCTGAATATATTCAGGAAAAAACGCATACGCCCTTTTTGGCCAAGTGCATCATTGTCGACGTTGTGCCTCTTTTCCTATGCTTTCAGGGCAATTCCAGTCTACCCCCTGCAATCGTTTTCCTGAAATTCAGCCCCGCTTTCAAGTCCCCTTCGCAGGCTTACTTCAATATATTTTTGGAGGATAGCTGTCATTTATAACTCTGCAGGTTTGTGAAGTACAGTGCCCCTGAGCTCCTTTCTTCAACTCGCTTTCTTGTGAGATGGGCACAAAACCGCAGGATTGCTTCAGGCCCTAATCTGTTTCCAGCAGGGCACACTGAGCCTTTGTTTAATTCCTCTTCCTGGTGGGCAATGAGCGTTACATTTTCCCGTGCAGACACCTACAGCTAGTCTCTCATTGGTTCTCCCTATTCCTGTTCATCTTGCACAGAAATGGCAAGCTGTGCCAAACAGGAGGTTAAAGGCACTGACTCTCCAAGCGGGGAGAGTGTTAGTAAAGCATCTGGAATGGTGAACCCGAGGACCAGGATACGAAAACTGAGATGCATTTTAAATCGTTTCCCAATCACACGGTGGACGATACTCTGGGTTTCCCATGCATGTTTTAGCTGGAGGAAGAATGCCTTGAACCTGGAGAGTTGGGACCCATGGAATGTGTACCATGCAGTATGACTTCAAAGGGTCTGCATTTGCTCACCGAAACTCACCAGTGCTATCAGCCTGAAGTGTCCAGCCTTATGTCTCAACCAGCTCTGGGTGTAGATGTGGTCAATCCCGGTTGCATCACATGCCCTGAGTGAATTATTTAAGAATTGCTCTCTATTTCACTGTCTTTGTGTTTTGTTTTCGAAATTTATTTTGATAATGGGATTTATCGGATTTTCACTGCTGCATTTCCGCCGCTGTACACACGCTTGATTCTCTTACGGAGACATATATATCCATGGGTTTTAAGATTCTTCCTAGTCAGGTATATTCCTAGGCGTTGAATATGTGGTGTTGTGTCCAATTCGTTGAGCAAGCAGTACGTCTTGTCTATTACATATTTGGCTTATGGAATGTTATCTGTGCTAATTTCAGTCTCTGGTTTTATGCAGCACCCCAAGGCACCTTCCCCATAAGCAAGCACTAGTTGGTTTTCTAAATTTGAGAACCTGTTCTTTTTTGTTATTCAGTTCATGTGTAGTTAAGTTTACATTCCGTGTATTAGTGATATCTTATGATGTTTCTTTTTCTGTGTGACGTAGTTCACGTAGAATCACCGTACCTGCATCCACTCACTATGCCGCTATGGGCCTGATGACACAGATTTCATTGCTGAGTGATATTGCATTGTACGTACGTGCCACAACTTCTTTATCCATTTTTTGCTTTCTGGGATATTTACCTGATACTGTAGACGAGCTTCTTGTGAACACAGCCGTCCCAAATATTGGGGTGGCTGTCTGTTTTTGATTTTAATTTCCGTAAGCTATAGGACCATAAGTGGAAGTGCCATAGGCTGTGTTGCTTTGTTTCTTACGTGTTTCAGGAAACACCATACACTTCTCCAGGGTGGCTGCTGGCAATTTACATCCTGCCAATCAGCATAACAAGGCTCCCTGTTCTCCATATCCTGTCCTACCTTTCTGGATTTTACACTTTTTTCAGATGGCCCTTTTGCCCGGGGGGGCAGTGAGATTTCATTGTAGTGCAGATTTCCTTTACAGGCTTGCTTGGTTGGCCAAAAAGGGTGTATGCGTTTTTACCTAAATATATTCAGGAAAAAACGCATAAGCCCTTTTTGGCCAAGTGCATCATTGTCGACGTTCTGCCTCTTTTCCTATGATTTCAGGGCAATTCCAGTCTAACCCCTGCAATCGTTTTCCAGAAATTCTGCCGCACTTTCAAGTCCCCTTCGCAGGCTTACTTCAATATACTTTTGGAAGATAGCTGTCATTTATAACTCTGCAGGTTTGTGAATTACAGTGCCCCTGAGCTCCTTTCTTCAACTCGCTTTCTTGTGAGCTGGGCACAAAACCGCAGGATTGCTTCAGGCCCTAATCTGTTTACAGCAGGGCACGCTGAGCCTTTGTTTAATTGCTCTTCCTGGTGGGCAATGAGCGTTACATTTGCCCGTGCAGACACCTACAGCTAGTCTCTCATTGGTTCTCCCTATTCCTGTTCATCTTGCACAGAAATTGCAAGCTGTGCCAAACAGGAGGTTAAAGGCACTGACTCTCCAAGCGGGGAGAGTGTTAGTAAAGCATCTGGAATGGTGAACCCGAGGACCAGGATACGAAAACTGAGATGCATTTTAAATCGTTTCCCAATCACACGGTGGACGATACTCTGGGTTTCCCATGCATGTTTTAGCTGGAGGAAGAATGCCTTGAACCTGGAGAGTTGGGACCCATGGAATGGGTACCATGCAGTATGACTTCAAAGGGTCTGCATTTGCTCACCGAAACTCACCAGTGCTATCAGCCAGAAGTGTCCAGCCTTATATCTGAACCAGCTCTGGGTGTAGATGTGGTCAATCCCGGTTGCATCACATGCCCTGAGTGAATTATTTAAGAATTGCTCTCTATTTCACTGTCTTTGTGTTTTGTTTTCGAAATTTATTTTGATAATGGGATTTATCGGATTTTCACTGCTGCATTTCCGCCGCTGTACACACGCTTGATTCTCTTACGGAGACATATATATCCATGGGTTTTAAGATTCTTCCTAGTCAGGTATATTCCTAGGCGTTGAATATGTGGTGTTGAGTCCATTTCGTTGAGCAAGGAATAGGTCTTGTCTATTACATATTTGGCTTATGGAATGTTATCTGTGCTAATTTCAGTCTCTGGTTTTATGCAGCACCCCAAGGCACCTGTCCCCATAAGCAAGCACTAGTTGGTTTTCTAAATTTGAGACCCTGTTCTGTTTTGTAATTCAGTTCATGTGTAGTCAAGTTTACATTCCGTGTATTAGTGATATCTTATGATGTTTCTTTTTCTGTGTGACGTAGTTCACGTAGAATCACCGTACCTGCATCCACTTACTATGCCGCTACGTGCCTGATGACACAGATTTCATTGCTGAGTGATATTGCATTGCACGTACGTGCCACAACTTCTTTATCCATTTTTTGCTTTCTGGGATATTTACCTGATACTGTAGACGAGCTTCTTGTGAACACAGCCGTCCCAAATATTGGGGTGGCTGTCTGTTTTTGATTTTAATTTCCGTAAGCTATAGGACCATAAGTGGAAGTGCCATAGGCTGTGTTGCTTTGTTTCTTACGTGTTTCAGGAAACACCATACACTTCTCCAGGGTGGCTGCTGGCAATTTACATCCTGCCAATCAGCATAACAAGGCTCCCTGTTCTCCATATCCTGTCCTACCTTTCTGGATTTTACCCTTTTTTCAGATGGCCCTTTTGCCCGGGGGGGCAGTGAGATTTCATTGTAGTGCAGATTTCCTTTACAGGCTTGCTTGGTTGGCCAAAAAGGGCATATGCGTTTTTTCCTGAATATATTCAGGAAAAAACGCATACGCCCTTTTTGGCCAAGTGCATCATTGTCGATGTTGTGCCTCTTTTCCTATGCTTTCAGGGCAATTCCAGTCTACCCCCTGCAATCGTTTTCCTGAAATTCAGCCCCGCTTTCAAGTCCCCTTCGCAGGCTTACTTCAATATATTTTTGGAGGATAGCTGTCATTTATAACTCTGCAGGTTTGTGAAGTACAGTGCCCCTGAGCTCCTTTCTTCAACTCGCTTTCTTGTGAGCTGGGCACAAAACCGCAGGATTGCTTCAGGCCCTAATCTGTTTCCAGCACGGCACACTGAGCCTTTGTTTAATTCCTCTTCCTGGTGGGCAATGAGTGTTACATTTGCCCGTGCAGACACCTACAGCTAGTCTCTCATTGGTTCTCCCTATTCCTGTTCATCTTGCACAGAAATGGCAAGCTGTGCCAAACAGGAGGTTAAAGGCACTGACTCTCCAAGCGGGGAGAGTGTTAGTAAAGCATCTGGAATGGTGAACCCGAGGACCAGGATACGAAAACTGAGATGCATTTTAAATCGTTCCCCAATCACACGGTGGACGATACTCTGGGTTTCCCATGCATGTTTTAGCTGGAGGAAGAATGCCTTGAACCTGGAGAGTTGGGACCCATGGAATGGGTACCATGCAGTATGACTTCAAAGGGTCTGCATTTGCTCACCGAAACTCACCAATGCTATCAGCCTGAAGTGTCCAGCCTTATGTCTCAACCAGCTCTGGGTGTAGATGTGGTCAATCCCGGTTGCATCACATGCCCTGAGTGAATTAGTTAAGAATTGCTCTCTATTTCACTGTCTTTGTGTTTTGTTTTCGAAATTTATTTTGATAATGGGATTTATCGGATTTTCACTGCTGCGTTTCGGCCGCTGTACACACGCTTGATTCTCTTATGGAGACATATATATCCATGGGTTTTAAAATTTTTCCTAGTCAGGTATATTCCTAGGCGTTGAATATGTGGTGTTGGGTCCATTTCGTTGAGCAAGGAGTAGGTCTTGTCTATTACATATTTGGCTTATGGAAAGTTATCTGTGCTAATTTCAGTCTCTGGTTTTATGCAGCACCCCAAGGCACCTTTCCCCATAAGCAAGCACTAGTTGGTTTTCTAAATTTGAGACCCTGTTCTTTTTTGTAATTCAGTTCATGTGTAGTCAAGTTTACATTCCGTGTATTAGTGATATCTTATGATGTTTCTTTTTCTGTGTGACGTAGTTCACGTAGAATCACCGTACCTGCATCCACTCACTATGCCGCTACGGGCCTGATGACACAGATTTCATTGCTGAGTGATATTGCATTGTACGTACGTGCCACAACTTCTTTATCCATTTTTTGCTTTCTGGGATATTTACCTGATACTGTAGACGAGCTTCTTGTGAACACAGCCGTCCCAAATATTGGGGTGGCTGTCTCTTTTTGATCTTAATTTCCGTAAGCTATAGGACCATAAGTGGAAGTGCCATAGGCTGTGTTGCTTTGTTTCTTACGTGTTTCAGGAAACACCATACACTTCTCCAGGGTGGCTGTTCACAATTTACATCCTGCCAATCAGCATAACAAGGCTCCCTGTTCTCCATATCCTGTCCTACCTTTCTGGATTTTACACATTTTTCAGATGGCCCTTTTGCCCGGGGGGGCAGGGAGATTTCATTGTAGTGCAGATTTCCTTTACAGGCTTGCTTGGTTGGCCAAAAAGGGCGTATGCGTTTTTTCCTGAATATATTCAGGAAAAAACGCATACGCCCTTTTTGGCCAAGTGCATCATTGTCGACGTTGTGCCTCTTTTCCTATGCTTTCAGGGCAATTCCAGTCTACCCCCTGCAATCGTTATCCTGAAATTCAGCCCCGCTTTCAAATCCCCTTCGCAGGCTTACTTCAATATATTTTTGGAGGATAGCTGTCATTTATAACTCTGCAGCTTTGTGAAGTACAGTGCCCCTGAGCTCCTTTCTTCAACTCGCTTTCTTGTGAGCTGGGCACAAAACCGCAGTATTGCTTCAGGCCCTAATCTGTTTCCAGCAGGGCACACTGAGCCTTTGTTTAATTCCTCTTCGTGGTGGGCAATGAGCGTTACATTTGCCCCTGCAGACACCTACAGCTAGTCTCTCATTGGTTCTCCCTATTCCTGTTCATCTTGCACAGAAATGGCAAGCTGTGCCACACAAGAGGTTAAAGGCACTGACTCTCCAAGCGGGGAGAGTGTTAGTAAAGCATCTGGAATGGTGAACCCGAGGACCAGGATACGAAAACTGAGATGCATTTTAAATCGTTTCCCAATCACACGGTGGACGATACTCTGGGTTTCCCATGCATGTTTTAGCTGGAGGAAGAATGCCTTGAACCTGGAGAGTTGGGACCCATGGAATGGGTACCATGCAGTATGACTTCAAAGGGTCTGCATTTGCTCACCGAAACTCACCAGTGCTATCAGCCAGAAGTGTCCAGCCTTATGTCTGAACCAGCTCTGGGTGTAGATGTGGTCAATCCCGGTTGCATCACATGCCCTGAGTGAATTATTTAAGAATTGCTCTCTATTTCACTGTCTTTGTGTTTTGTTTTCGAAATTTATTTTGATAATGGGATTTATCGGATTTTCACTGCTGCATTTCCGCCGCTGTACACACGCTTGATTCTCTTACGGAGACATATATATCCATGGGTTTTAAGATTCTTCCTAGTCAGGTATATTCCTAGGCGTTGAATATGTGGTGTTGAGTCCATTTCGTTGAGCAAGGATTAGGTCTTGTCTATTACATATTTGGCTTATGGAAAGTTATCTGTGCTAATTTCAGTCTCTGGTTTTATGCAGCACCCCAAGGCACCTTTCCCCATAAGCAAGCACTAGTTGGTTTTCTAAATTTGAGACCCTGTTCTTTTTTGTTATTCAGTTCATGTGTAGTCAAGTTTACATTCCGTGTATTAGTGATATCTTATGATGTTTCTTTTTCTGTGTGACGTAGTTCACGTAGAATCACCGTACCTGCATCCACTCACTATGCCGCTACGGGCCTGATGACACAGATTTCATTGCTGAGTGCTATTGCATTGTACGTACGTGCCACAACTTCTTTATCCATTTTTTGCTTTCTGGGATATTTACCTGATACTGTAGACGAGCTTCTTGTGAACACAGCCGTCCCAAATATTGGGGTGGCTGTCTGTTTTTGATTTTAATTTCCGTAAGCTATAGGACCATAAGTGGAAGTGCCATAGGCTGTGTTGCTTTGTTTCTTACGTGTTTCAGGAAACACTATACACTTCTCCAGGGTGGCTGCTGGCAATTTACATCCTGCCAATCAGCATAACAAGGCTCCCTGTTCTCCATATCCTGTCCTACCTTTCTGGGTTTTACACTTTTTTCAGATGGCCCTTTTGCCCGGGGGGGCAGTGAGATTTCATTGTAGTGCAGATTTCCTTTACAGGCTTGCTTGGTTGGCCAAAAAGGGCGTATGCGTTTTTTCCTGAATATATTCAGGAAAAAACGCATACGCCCTTTTTGGCCAAGTGCATCATTGTCGACGTTGTGCCTCTTTTCCTATGCTTTCAGGGCAATTCCAGTCTAACCCCTGCAATCGTTTTCCTGAAATTCAGCCCCGCTTTCAAGTCCCCTTCGCAGGCTTACTTCAATATATTTTTGGAGGATAGCTGTCATTTATAACTCTGCAGGTTTGTGAAGTACAGTGCCCCTGAGCTCCTTTCTTCAACTCGCTTTCTTGTGAGCTGGGCACAAAACCGCCGGATTGCTTCAGGCCCTAATCTGTTTCCAGCAGGGCACACTGAGCCTTTGTTTAATTCCTCTTCCTGGTGGGCAATGAGCGTTACATTTGCCCGTGCAGACACCTACAGCTAGTCTCTCATTGGTTCTCCCTATTCCTGTTCATCTTGCACAGAAATTGCAAGCTGTGCCAAACAGGAGGTTAAAGGCACTGACTCTCCAAGCGGGGAGAGTGTTAGTAAAGCATCTGGAATGGTGAACCCGAGGACCAGGAAACGAAAACTGAGATGCATTTTAAATCATTTCCCAATCACACGGTGGACGATACTCTGGGTTTCCCATGCATGTTTTAGCTGGAGGAAGAATGCCTTGAACCTGGAGAGTTGGGACCCATGGAATGGGTACCATGCAGTATGACTTCAAAGGGTCTGCATTTGCTCACCGAAACTCACCAATGCTATCAGCCTGAAGTGTCCAGCCTTATGTCTCAACCAGCTCTGGGTGTAGATGTGGTCAATCCCGGTTGCATCACATGCCCTGAGTGAATTAGTTAAGAATTGCTCTCTATTTCACTGTCTTTGTGTTTTGTTTTCGAAATTTATTTTGATAATGGGATTTATCGGATTTTCACTGCTGCGTTTCGGCCGCTGTACACACGCTTGATTCTCTTATGGAGACATATATATCCATGGGTTTTAAGATTTTTCCTAGTCAGGTATATTCCTAGGCGTTGAATATGTGGTGTTGGGTCCATTTCGTTGAGCAAGGAGTAGGTCTTGTCTATTACATATTTGGCTTATGGAAAGTTATCTGTGCTAATTTCAGTCTCTGGTTTTATGCAGCACCCCAAGGCACCTTTCCCCATAAGCAAGCACTAGTTGGTTTTCTAAATTTGAGACCCTGTTCTTTTTTGTAATTCAGTTCATGTGTAGTCAAGTTTACATTCCGTGTATTAGTGATATCTTATGATGTTTCTTTTTCTGTGTGACGTAGTTCACGTAGAATCACCGTACCTGCATCCACTCACTATGCCGCTACGGGCCTGATGACACAGATTTCATTGCTGAGTGATATTGCATTGTACGTACGTGCCACAACTTCTTTATCCATTTTTTGCTTTCTGGGATATTTACCTGATACTGTAGACGAGCTTCTTGTGAACACAGCCGTCCCAAATATTGGGGTGGCTGTCTCTTTTTGATTTTAATTTCCGTAAGCTATAGGACCATAAGTGGAAGTGCCATAGGCTGTGTTGCTTTGTTTCTTACGTGTTTCAGGAAACACCATACACTTCTCCAGGGTGGCTGTTCACAATTTACATCCTGCCAATCAGCATAACAAGGCTCCCTGTTCTCCATATCCTGTCCTACCTTTCTGGATTTTACACATTTTTCAGATGGCCCTTTTGCCCGGGGGGGCAGTGAGATTTCATTGTAGTGCAGATTTCCTTTACAGGCTTGCTTGGTTGGCAAAAAAGGGCGTATGCGTTTTTTCCTAAATATATTCAGGAAAAAACGCATACGCCCTTTTTGGCCAAGTGCATCATTGTCGACGTTGTGCCTCTTTTCCTATGCTTACAGGGCAATTCCAGTCTACCCCCTGCAATCGTTTTCCTGAAATTCAGCCCCGCTTTCAAGTCCCCTTCGCAGGCTTACTTCAATATATTTTTGGAGGATAGCTGTCATTTATAACTCTGCAGGTTTGTGAAGTACAGTGCCCCTGAGCTCCTTTCTTCAACTCGCTTTCTTGTGAGATGGGCACAAAACCGCAGGATTGCTTCAGGCCCTAATCTGTTTCCAGCAGGGCACACTGAGCCTTTGTTTAATTCCTCTTCCTGGTGGGCAATGAGCGTTACATTTGCCCGTGCAGACACCTACAGCTAGTCTCTCATTGGTTCTCCCTATTCCTGTTCATCTTGCACAGAAATGGCAAGCTGTGCCAAACAGGAGGTTAAAGGCACTGACTCTCCAAGCGGGGAGAGTGTTAGTAAAGCATCTGGAATGGTGAACCCGAGGACCAGGATACGAAAACTGAGATGCATTTTAAATCGTTTCCCAATCACATGGTGGACGATACTCTGGGTTTCCCATGCATGTTTTAGCTGGAGGAAGAATGCCTTGAACCTGGAGAGTTGGGACCCATGGAATGGGTACCATGCAGTATGACTACAAAGGGTCTGCATTTGCTCACCGAAACTCACCAGTGCTATCAGCCAGAAGTGTCCAGCCTTATGTCTGAACCAGCTCTGGGTGTAGATGTGGTCAATCCCGGTTGCATCACATGCCCTGAGTGAATTATTTAAGAATTGCTCTCTATTTCACTGTCTTTGTGTTTTGTTTTCGAAATTTATTTTGATAATGGGATTTATCGGATTTTCACTGCTGCATTTCCGCCGCTGTACACACACTTGATTCTCTTACGGAGACATATATATCCATGGGTTTTAAGATTCTTCCTAGTCAGGTATATTCCTAGGCGTTGAATATGTGGTGTTGAGTCCATTTCGTTGAGCAAGGAGTAGGTCTTGTCTATTACATATTTGGCTTATGGAAAGTTATCTGTGCTAATTTCAGTCTCTGGTTTTATGCAGCACCCCAAGGCACCTTCCTCATAAGCAAGCACTAGTTGGTTTTCTAAATTTGAGACCCTGTTCTTTTTTGTTATTCAGTTCATGTGTAGTTAAGTTTACATTCCGTGTATTAGTGATATCTTATGATGTTTCTTTTTCTGTGTGACGTAGTTCACGTAGAATCACCGTACCTGCATCCACTCACTATGCCGCTACGGGCCTGATGACACAGATTTCATTGCTGAGTGATATTGCATTGTACGTACGTGCCACAACTTCTTTATCCATTTTTTGCTTTCTGGGATATTTACCTGATACTGTAGACGAGCTTGTTGTGAACACAGCCGTCCCAAATATTGGGGTGGCTGTCTGTTTTTGATTTTAATTTCCGTAAGCTATAGGACCATAAGTGGAAGTGCCATAGGCTGTGTTGCTTTGTTTCTTACGTGTTTCAGGAAACACCATACACTTCTCCAGGGTGGCTGCTGGCAATTTACATCCTGCCAATCAGCATAACAAGGCTCCCTGTTCTCCATATCCTGTCCTACCTTTCTGGATTTTACACTTTTTTCAGATGGCCCTTTTGCCCGGGGGGGCAGTGAGATTTCATTGTAGTGCAGATTTCCTTTACAGGCTTGCTTGGTTGGCCAAAAAGGGCGTATGCGTTTTTTCCTAAATATATTCAGGAAAAAACGCATACGCCCTTTTTGGCCAAGTGCATCATTGTCGACGTTGTGCCTCTTTTCCTATGCTTTCAGGGCAATTCCAGTCTACCCCCTGCAATCGTTTTCCTGAAATTCAGCCCCGCTTTCAAGTCCCCTTCGCAGGCTTACTTCAATATATTTTTGGAGGATAGCTGTCATTTATAACTCTGCAGGTTTGTGAAGTACAGTGCCCCTGAGCTCCTTTCTTCAACTCGTTTTCTTGTGAGCTGGGCACAAAACCGCAGGATTGCTTCAGGCCCTAATCTGTTTCCAGCAGGGCACACTGAGCCTTTGTTTAATTCCTCTTCCTGGTGGGCAATGAGCGTTACATTTGCCCGTGCAGACACCTACAGCTAGTCTCTCATTGGTTCTCCCTATTCCTGTTCATCTTGCACAGAAATTGCAAGCTGTGCGAAACAGGAGGTTAAAGGCACTGACTCTCCAAGCGGGGAGAGTGTTAGTAAAGCATCTGGAATGGTGAACCCGAGGACCAGGAAACGAAAACTGAGATGCATTTTAAATCATTTCCCAATCACACGGTGGACGATACTCTGGGTTTCCGATGCATGTTTTAGCTGGAGGAAGAATCCCTTGAACCTGGAGAGTTGGGACCCATGGAATGGGTACCATGCAGTATGACTTCAAAGGGTCTGCATTTGCTCACCGAAACTCACCAATGCTATCAGCCTGAAGTGTCCAGCCTTATGTCTCAACCAGTTCTGGGTGTAGATGTGGTCAATCCCGGTTGCATCACATGCCCTGAGTGAATTAGTTAAGAATTGCTCTCTATTTCACTGTCTTTGTGTTTTGTTTTCGAAATTTATTTTGATAATGGGATTTATCGGATTTTCACTGCTGCGTTTCGGCCGCTGTACACACGCTTGATTCTCTTATGGAGACATATATATCCATGGGTTTTAAGATTTTTCCTAGTCAGGTATATTCCTAGGCGTTGAATATGTGGTGTTGGGTCCATTTCGTTGAGCAAGGAGTAGGTCTTGTCTATTACATATTTGGCTTATGGAAAGTTATCTGTGCTAATTTCAGTCTCTGGTTTTATGCAGCACCCCAAGGCCCCTTTCCCCATAAGCAAGCACTAGTTGGTTTTCTAAATTTGAGACCCTGTTCTTTTTTGTAATTCAGTTCATGTGTAGTCAAGTTTACATTCCATGTATTAGTGATATCTTATGATGTTTCTTTTTCTGTGTGACGTAGTTCACGTAGAATCACCGTACCTGCATCCACTCACTATGCCGCTACGGGCCTGATGACACAGATTTCATTGCTGAGTGATATTGCATTGTACGTACGTGCCACAACTTCTTTATCCATTTTTTGCTTTCTGGGATATTTACCTGATACTGTAGACGAGCTTCTTGTGAACACAGCCGTCCCAAATATTGGGGTGGCTGTCTGTTTTTGATTTTAATTTCCTTAAGCTATAGGACCATAAGTGGAAGTGCCATAGGCTGTGTTGCTTTGTTTCTTACGTGTTTCAGGAAACACCATACACTTCTCCAGGGTGGCTGTTCACAATTTACATCCTGCCAATCAGCATAACAAGGCTCCCTGTTCTCCATATCCTGTCCTACCTTTCTGGATTTTACACATTTTTCAGATGGCTCTTTTGCCCGGGGGGGCAGTGAGATTTCATTGTAGTGCAGATTTCCTTTACAGGCTTGCTTGGTTGGCCAAAAAGGGCGTATGCGTTTTTTCCTGAATATATTCAGGAAAAAACGCATACGCCCTTTTTGGCCAAGTGCATCATTGTCGACGTTGTGCCTCTTTTCCTATGCTTTCAGGCCAATTCCAGTCTACCCCCTGCAATCGTTTTCCTGAAATTCAGCCCCGCTTTCAAGTCCCCTTCGCAGGCTTACTTCAATATATTTTTGGAGGATAGCTGTCATTTATAACTCTGCAGGTTTGTGAAGTACAGTGCCCCTGAGCTCCTTTCTTCAACTCGCTTTCTTGTGAGATGGGCACAAAACCGCAGGATTGCTTCAGGCCCTAATCTGTTTCCAGCAGGGCACACTGAGCCTTTGTTTAATTCCTCTTCCTGGTGGGCAATGAGCGTTACATTTTCCCGTGCAGACACCTACAGCTAGTCTCTCATTGGTTATCCCTATTCCTGTTCATCTTGCACAGAAATGGCAAGCTGTGCCAAACAGGAGGTTAAAGGCACTGACTCTCCAAGCGGGGAGAGTGTTAGTAAAGCATCTGGAATGGTGAACCCGAGGACCAGGATACGAAAACTGAGATGCATTTTAAATCGTTTCCCAATCACACGGTGGACGATACTCTGGGTTTCCCATGCATGTTTTAGCTGGAGGAAGAATGCCTTGAACCTGGAGAGTTGGGACCCATGGAATGGGTACCATGCAGTATGACTTCAAAGGGTCTGCATTTGCTCACCGAAACTCACCAGTGCTATCAGCCTGAAGTGTCCAGCCTTATGTCTCAACCAGCTCTGGGTGTAGATGTGGTCAATCCCGGTTGCATCACATGCCCTGAGTGAATTATTTAAGAATTGCTCTCTATTTCACTGTCTTTGTGTTTTGTTTTCGAAATTTATTTTGATAATGGGATTTATCGGATTTTCACTGCTGCATTTCCGCCGCTGTACACACGCTTGATTCTCTTATGGAGACATATATATCCATGGGTTTTAAGATTCTTCCTAGTCAGGTATATTCCTAGGCGTTGAATATGTGGTGTTGAGTCCAATTCGTTGAGCAAGGAGTACGTCTTGTCTATTACATATTTGGCTTATGGAATGTTATCTGTGCTAATTTCAGTCTCTGGTTTTATGCAGCACCCCAAGGCACCTTCCCCATAAGCAAGCACTAGTTGGTTTTCTAAATTTGAGACCCTGTTCTTTTTTGTTATTCAGTTCATGTGTAGTTAAGTTTACATTCCGTGTATTAGTGATATCTTATGATGTTTCTTTTTCTGTGTGACGTAGTTCACGTAGAATCACCGTACCTGCATCCACTCACTATGCCGCTACGGGCCTGATGACACAGATTTCATTGCTGAGTGATATTGCATTGTACGTACGTGCCACAACTTCTTTATCCATTTTTTGCTTTCTGGGATATTTACCTGATACTGTAGACGAGCTTCTTGTGAACACAGCCGTCCCAAATATTGGGGTGGCTGTCTGTTTTTGATTTTAATTTCCGTAAGCTATAGGACCATAAGTGGAAGTGCCATAGGCTGTGTTGCTTTGTTTCTTACGTGTTTCAGGAAACACCATACACTTCTCCAGGGTGGCTGCTGGCAATTTACATCCTGCCAATCAGCATAACAAGGCTCCCTGTTCTCCATATCATGTCCTACGTTTCTGGATTTTACACTTTTTTCAGATGGCCCTTTTGCCCGGGGGGGCAGTGAGATTTCATTGTAGTGCAGATTTCCTTTACAGGCTTGCTTGGTTGGCCAAAAAGGGTGTATGCGTTTTTTCCTAAATATATTCAGGAAAAAACGCATACGCCCTTTTTGGCCAAGTGCATCATTGTCGACGTTGTGCCTCTTTTCCTATGCTTTCAGGGCAATTCCAGTCTACCCCCTGCAATCGTTTTCCTGAAATTCAGCCCTGCTTTCAAATCCCCTTCGCAGGCTTACTTCAATATATTTTTGGAGGATAGCTGTCATTTATAACTCTGCAGGTTTGTGAAGTACAGTGCCCCTGAGCTCCTTTCTTCAACTCGCTTTCTTGTGAGCTGGGCACAAAACCGCAGGATTGCTTCAGGCCATAATCTGTTTCCAGCAGGGCACACTGAGCCTTTGTTTAATTCCTCTTCCTGGTGGGCAATGAGCGTTACATTTGCCCGTGCAGACACCTACAGCTAGTCTCTCATTGGTTCTCCCTATTCCTGTTCATCTTGCACAGAAATGGCAAGCTGTGCCAAACAGGAGGTTAAAGGCACTGACTCTCCAAGCGGGGAGAGTATTAGTAAAGCATCTGGAATGGTGAACCCGAGGACCAGGATACGAAAACTGAGATGCATTTTAAATCGTTTCCCAATCACACGGTTGACGATACTCTGGGTTTCCCATGCATGTTTTAGCTGGAGGAAGAATGCCTTGAACCTGGAGAGTTGGGACCCATGGAATGGGTACCATGCAGTATGACTTCAAAGGGTCTGCATTTGCTCACCGAAACTCACCAGTGCTATCAGCCAGAAGTGTCCAGCCTTATGTCTGAAACAGCTCTGGGTGTAGATGTGGCCAATCCCGGTTGCATCACATGCCCTGAGTGAATTATTAAAGAATTGCTCTCTATTTCACTGTCTTTGTGATTTGTTTTCGAAATTTATTTTGATAATGGGATTTATCGGATTTTCACTGCTGCATTTCCGCCGCTGTACACACGCTTGATTCTCTTACGGAGACATATATATCCATGGGTTTTAAGATTCTTCCTAGTCAGGTATATTCCTAGGCGTTGAATATGTGGTGTTGAGTCCATTTCGTTGAGCAAGGAGTAGGTCTTGTCTATTACATATTTGGCTTATGGAAAGTTATCTGTGCTAATTTCAGTCTCTGGTTTTATGCAGCACCCCAAGGCACCTTTCCCCATAAGCAAGCACTAGTTGGTTTTCTAAATTTGAGACCCTGTTCTTTTTTGTTATTCAGTTCATGTGTTGTCAAGTTTACATTCCGTGTATTAGTGATATCTTATGATGTTTCTTTTTCTGTGTGACGTAGTTCACGTAGAATCACCGTACCTGCATCCACTTACTATGCCGCTACGGGCCTGATGACACAGATTTCATTGCTGAGTGATATTGCATTGCACGTACGTGCCACAACTTCTTTATCCATTTTTTGCTTTCTGGGATATTTACCTGATACTGTAGACGAGCTTCTTGTGAACACAGCCGTCCCAAATATTGGGGTGGCTGTCTGTTTTTGATTTTAATTTCCGTAAGCTATAGGACCATAAGTGGAAGTGCCATAGGCTGTGTTGCTTTGTTTCTTACGTGTTTCAGGAAACACCATACACTTCTCCAGGGTGGCTGCTGGCAATTTACATCCTGCCAATCAGCATAACAAGGCTCCCTATTCTCCATATTCTGTCCTACCTTTCTGGATTTTACACTTTTTTCAGATGGCCCTTTTGCCCGGGGGGGCAGTGAGATTTCATTGTATTGCAGATTTCCTTTACAGGCTTGCTTGGTTGGCCAAAAAGGGCGTATGAGTTTTTTCCTGAATATATTCAGGAAAAAACGCATACGCCCTTTTTGGCCAAGTGCATCATTGTCGACGTTGTGCCTCTTTTCCTATGCTTTCAGGGCAATTCCAGTCTACCCCCTGCAATCGTTTTCCTGAAATTCAGCCCCGCTTTCAAGTCCCCTTCGCAGGCTTACTTCAATATATTTTTGGAGGATAGCTGTCATTTATAACTCTGCAGGTTTGTGAAGTACAGTGCCCCTGAGCTCCTTTCTTCAACTCGCTTTCTTGTGAGCTGGGCACAAAACCGCAGGATTGCTTCAGGCCCTAATCTGTTTCTAGCAGGGCACACTGAGCCTTTGTTTAATTCCTCTTCCTGGTGGGCAATGAGCGTTACATTTGCCCGTGCAGACACCTACAGCTAGTCTCTCATTGGTTCTCCCTATTCCTGTTCATCTTGCACAGAAATTGCAAGCTGTGCGAAACAGGAGGTTAAAGGCACTGACTCTCCAAGCGGGGAGAGTGTTAGTAAAGCATCTGGAATGGTGAACCCGAGGACCAGGAAACGAAAACTGAGATGCATTTTAAATCGTTTCCCAATCACACGGTGGACGATACTCTGGGTTTCCCATGCATGTTTTAGCTGGAGGAAGAATCCCTTGAACCTGGAGAGTTGGGACCCATGGAATGGGTACCATGCAGTATGACTTCAAAGGGTCTGCATTTGCTCACCGAAACTCACCAATGCTATCAGCCTGAAGTGTCCAGCCTTATGTCTCAACCAGTTCTGGGTGTAGATGTGGTCAATCCCGGTTGCATCACATGCCCTGAGTGAATTAGTTAAGAATTGCTCTCTATTTCACTGTCTTTGTGTTTTGTTTTCGAAATTTATTTTGATAATGGGATTTATCGGATTTTCACTGCTGCGTTTCGGCCGCTGTACACACGCTTGATTCTCTTATGGAGACATATATATCCATGGGTTTTAAGATTTTTCCTAGTCAGGTATATTCCTAGGCGTTGAATATGTGGTGTTGGGTCCATTTCGTTGAGCAAGGAGTAGGTCTTGTCTATTACATATTTGGCTTATGGAAAGTTATCTGTGCTAATTTCAGTCTCTGGTTTTATGCAGCACCCCAAGGCACCTTTCCCCATAAGCAAGCACTAGTTGGTTTTCTAAATTTGAGACCCTGTTCTTTTTTGTAATTCAGTTCATGTGTAGTCAAGTTTACATTCCGTGTATTAGTGATATCTTATGATGTTTCTTTTTCTGTGTGACGTAGTTCACGTAGAATCACCGTACCTGCATCCACTCACTATGCCGCTACGGGCCTGATGACACAGATTTCATTGCTGAGTGATATTGCATTGTACGTACGTGCCACAACTTCTTTATCCATTTTTTGCTTTCTGGGATATTTACCTGATACTGTAGACGAGCTTCTTGTGAACACAGCCGTCCCAAATATTGGGGTGGCTGTCTGTTTTTGATTTTAATTTCCTTAAGCTATAGGACCATAAGTGGAAGTGCCATAGGCTGTGTTGCTTTGTTTCTTACGTGTTTCAGGAAACAACATACACTTCTCCAGGGTGGCTGTTCACAATTTACATCCTGCCAATCAGCATAACAAGGCTCCCTGTTCTCCATATCCTGTCCTACCTTTCTGGATTTTATACATTTTTCAGATGGCTCTTTTGCCCGGGGGGGCAGTGAGATTTCATTGTAGTGCAGATTTCCTTTACAGGCTTGCTTGGTTGGCCAAAAAGGGCGTATGCGTTTTTTCCTGAATATATTCAGGAAAAAACGCATACGCCCTTTTTGGCCAAGTGCATCATTGTCGACGTTGTGCCTCTTTTCCTATGCTTTCAGGGCAATTCCAGTGTACCCCCTGCAATCGTTTTCCTGAAATTCAGCCCCGCTTTCAAGTCCCCTTCGCAGGCTTACTTCAATATATTTTTGGAGGATAGCTGTCATTTATAACTCTGCAGGTTTGTGAAGTACAGTGCCCCTGAGCTCCTTTCTTCAACTCGCTTTCTTGTGAGATGGGCACAAAACCGCAGGATTGCTTCAGGCCCTAATCTGTTTCCAGCAGGGCACACTGAGCCTTTGTTTAATTCCTCTTCCTGGTGGGCAATGAGCGTTACATTTGCCCGTGCAGACACCTACAGCTAGTCTCTCATTGGTTCTCCCTATTCCTGTTCATCTTGCAAAGAAATGGCAAGCTGTGCCAAACAGGAGGTTAAAGGCACTGACTCTCCAAGCGGGGAGAGTGTTAGTAAAGCATCTGGAATGGTGAACCCAAGGACCAGGATACGAAAACTGAGATGCATTTTAAATCGTTTCCCAATCACACGGTGGACGATACTCTGGGTTTCCCATGCATGTTTTAGCTGGAGGAAGAATGCCTTGAACCTGGAGAGTTGGGACCCATGGAATGGGTACCATGCAGTATGACTTCAAAGGGTCTGCATTTGCTCACCGAAACTCACCAGTGCTATCAGCCAGAAGTGTCCAGCCTTATGTCTGAACCAGCTCTGGGTGTAGATGTGGTCAATCCCGGTTGCATCACATGCCCTGAGTGAATTATTTAAGAATTGCTCTCTATTTCACTGTCTTTGTGTTTTGTTTTCGAAATTTATTTTGATAATGGGATTTATCGGATTTTCACTGCTGCATTTCCGCCGCTGTACACACGCTTGATTCTCTTACGGAGACATATATATCCATGGGTTTTAAGATTCTTCCTAGTCAGGTATATTCCTAGGCGTTGAATATGTGGTGTTGAGTCCATTTCGTTGAGCAAGGAGTAGGTCTTGTCTATTACATATTTGGCTTATGGAATGTTATCTGTGCTAATTTCAGTCTCTGGTTTTATGCAGCACCCCAACGCACCTTTCCCCATAAGCAAGCACTAGTTGGTTTTCTAAATTTGAGACCATGTTCTTTTTTGTAATTCAGTTCATGTGTAGTCAAGTTTACATTCCGTGTATTAGTGATATCTTATGATGTTTCTTTTTCTGTGTGACGTAGTTCACGTAGAATCACCGTACCTGCATCCACTCACTATGCCGCTACGGGCCTGATGACACAGATTTCATTGCTGAGTGATATTGCATTGCACGTACGTGCCACAACTTCTTTATCCATTTTTTGCTTTCTGGGATATTTACCTGATACTGTAGACGAGCTTCTTGTGAACACAGCCGTCCCAAATATTGGGGTGGCTGTCTGTTTTTGATTTTAATTTCCGTACGCTATAGGACCATAAGTGGAAGTGCCATAGGCTGTGTTGATTTGTTTCTTACGTGTTTCAGGAAACACCATACACTTCTCCAGGGTGGCTGCTGGCAATTTACATCCTGCCAATCAGCATAACAAGGCTCCCTGTTCTCCATATCCTGTCCTACCTTTCTGGATTTTACACTTTTTTCAGATGGCCCTTTTGCCCGGGTGGGGGGGCAGTGAGATTTCATTGTAGTGCAGATTTCCTTTACAGGCTTGCTTGGTTGGCCAAAAAGGGCGTATGCGTTTTTTCCTGAATATATTCAGGAAAAAACGCATACGCCCTTTTTGGCCAAGTGCATCATTGTCGACGTTCTGCCTCTTTTCCTATGCTTTCAGGGCAATTCCAGTCTACCCCCTGCAATCGTTTTCCTGAAATTCAGCCCCGCTTTCAAGTCCCCTTCGCAGGCTTACTTCAATATATTTTTGGAGGATAGCTGTCATTTATAACTCTGCAGGTTTGTGAAGTACAGTGCCCCTGAGCTCCTTTCTTCAACTCGCTTTCTTGTGAGCTGGGCACAAAACCGCAGGATTGCTTCAGGCCCTAATCTGTTTCCAGCAGGGCACACTGAGCCTTTGTTTAATTCCTCTTCCTGGTGGGCAATGAGCGTTACATTTTCCCGTGCAGACACCTACAGCTAGTCTCTCATTGGTTCTCCCTATTCCTGTTCATCTTGCACAGAAATGGCAAGCTGTGCCAAACAGGAGGTTAAAGGCACTGACTCTCCAAGCGGGGAGAGTGTTAGTAAAGCATCTGGAATGGTGAACCCGAGGACCAGGATACGAAAACTGAGATGCATTTTAAATCGTTTCCCAATCACACGGTGGACGATACTCTGGGTTTCCCATGCATGTTTTAGCTGGAGGAAGAATGCCTTGAACCTGGAGAGTTGGGACCCATGGAATGGGTACCATGCAGTATGACTTCAAAGGGTCTGCATTTGCTCACCGAAACTCACCAGTGCTATCAGCCTGAAGTGTCCAGCCTTATGTCTCAACCAGCTCTGGGTGTAGATGTGGTCAATCCCGGTTGCATCACATGCCCTGAGTGAATTATTTAAGAATTGCTCTCTATTTCACTGTCTTTGTGTTTTGTTTTCGAAATTTATTTTGATAATGGGATTTATCGGATTTTCACTGCTGCATTTCCGCCGCTGTACACACGCTTGATTCTCTTACGGAGACATATATATCCATGGGTTTTAAGATTCTTCCTAGTCAGGTATATTCCTAGGCGTTGAATATGTGGTGTTGAGTCCAATTCGTTGAGCAAGGAGTAGGTCTTGTCTATTACATATTTGGCTTATGGAATGTTATCTGTGCTAATTTCAGTCTCTGGTTTTATGCAGCACCCCAACGCACCTTTCCCCATAAGCAAGCACTAGTTGGTTTTCTAAATTTGAGACCATGTTCTTTTTTGTAATTCAGTTCATGTGTAGTCAAGTTTACATTCCGTGTATTAGTGATATCTTATGATGTTTCTTTTTCTGTGTGACGTAGTTCACGTAGAATCACCGTACCTGCATCCACTCACTATGCCGCTACGGGCCTGATGACACAGATTTCATTGCTGAGTGATATTGCATTGCACGTACGTGCCACAACTTCTTTATCCATTTTTTGCTTTCTGGGATATTTACCTGATACTGTAGACGAGCTTCTTGTGAACACAGCCGTCCCAAATATTGGGGTGGCTGTCTGTTTTTGATTTTAATTTCCGTACGCTATAGGACCATAAGTGGAAGTGCCATAGGCTGTGTTGATTTGTTTCTTACGTGTTTCAGGAAACACCATACACTTCTCCAGGGTGGCTGCTGGCAATTTACATCCTGCCAATCAGCATAACAAGGCTCCCTGTTCTCCATATCCTGTCCTACCTTTCTGGATTTTACACTTTTTTCAGATGGCCCTTTTGCCCGGGTGGGGGGGCAGTGAGATTTCATTGTAGTGCAGATTTCCTTTACAGGCTTGCTTGGTTGGCCAAAAAGGGCGTATGCGTTTTTTCCTGAATATATTCAGGAAAAAACGCATACGCCCTTTTTGGCCAAGTGCATCATTGTCGACGTTCTGCCTCTTTTCCTATGCTTTCAGGGCAATTCCAGTCTACCCCCTGCAATCGTTTTCCTGAAATTCAGCCCCGCTTTCAAGTCCCCTTCGCAGGCTTACTTCAATATATTTTTGGAGGATAGCTGTCATTTATAACTCTGCAGGTTTGTGAAGTACAGTGCCCCTGAGCTCCTTTCTTCAACTCGCTTTCTTGTGAGCTGGGCACAAAACCGCAGGATTGCTTCAGGCCCTAATCTGTTTCCAGCAGGGCACACTGAGCCTTTGTTTAATTCCTCTTCCTGGTGGGCAATGAGCGTTACATTTTCCCGTGCAGACACCTACAGCTAGTCTCTCATTGGTTCTCCCTATTCCTGTTCATCTTGCACAGAAATGGCAAGCTGTGCCAAACAGGAGGTTAAAGGCACTGACTCTCCAAGCGGGGAGAGTGTTAGTAAAGCATCTGGAATGGTGAACCCGAGGACCAGGATACGAAAACTGAGATGCATTTTAAATCGTTTCCCAATCACACGGTGGACGATACTCTGGGTTTCCCATGCATGTTTTAGCTGGAGGAAGAATGCCTTGAACCTGGAGAGTTGGGACCCATGGAATGGGTACCATGCAGTATGACTTCAAAGGGTCTGCATTTGCTCACCGAAACTCACCAGTGCTATCAGCCTGAAGTGTCCAGCCTTATGTCTCAACCAGCTCTGGGTGTAGATGTGGTCAATCCCGGTTGCATCACATGCCCTGAGTGAATTATTTAAGAATTGCTCTCTATTTCACTGTCTTTGTGTTTTGTTTTCGAAATTTATTTTGATAATGGGATTTATCGGATTTTCACTGCTGCATTTCCGCCGCTGTACACACGCTTGATTCTCTTACGGAGACATATATATCCATGGGTTTTAAGATTCTTCCTAGTCAGGTATATTCCTAGGCGTTGAATATGTGGTGTTGAGTCCAATTCGTTGAGCAAGGAGTAGGTCTTGTCTATTACATATTTGGCTTATGGAATGTTATCTGTGCTAATTTCAGTCTCTGGTTTTATGCAGCACCCCAACGCACCTTTCCCCATAAGCAAGCACTAGTTGGTTTTCTAAATTTGAGACCCTGTTCTGTTTTGTAATTCAGTTCATGTGTAGTCAAGTTTACATTCCATGTATTAGTGATATCTTATGATGTTTCTTTTTCTGTGTGACGTAGTTCACGTAGAATCACCGTACCTGCATCCACTTACTATGCCGCTACGGGCCTGATGACACAGATTTCATTGCTGAGTGATATTGCATTGTACGTACGTGCCACAACTTCTTTATCCATTTTTTGCTTTCTGGGATATTTACCTGATACTGTAGACGAGCTTCTTGGGAACACAGCCGTCCCAAATATTGGGGTGGCTGTCTGTTTTTGATTTTAATTTCCGTAAGCTATAGGACCATAAGTGGAAGTGCCATAGGCTGTGTTGCTTTGTTTCTTAACGTGTTTCAGGAAACACCATACACTTCTCCAGGGTGGCTGCTGGCAATTTACATACTGCCAATCAGCATAACAAGGCTCCCTGTTCTCCATATCCTGTCCTACCTTTCTGGATTTTACACTTTTTTCAGATGGCCCTTTTGCCCGGGGGGGGGGGGCAGTGAGATTTCATTGTAGTGCAGATTTCCTTTACAGGCTTGCTTGGTTGGCCAAAAAGGGCGTATGCGTTTTTTCCTGAATATATTCAGAAAAAAACGCATACGCCCTTTTTGGCCAAGTGCATCATTGTCGACGTTGTGCCTCTTTTCCTATGCTTTCAGGGCAATTCCAGTCTACCCCCTGCAATCGTTTTCCTGAAATTCAGCCCCGCTTTCAAGTCCCCTTCGCAGGCTTACTTCAATATATTTTTGGAGGATAGCTGTCATTTATAACTCTGCAGGTTTGTGAAGTACAGTGCCCCTGAGCTCCTTTCTTCAACTCGCTTTCTTGTGAGCTGGGCACAAAACCGCAGGATTGCTTCAGGCCCTAATCTGTTTCCAGCAGGGCACACTGAGCCTTTGTTTAATTCCTCTTCCTGGTGGGCAATGAGCGTTACATTTGCCGGTGCAGACACCTACAGCTAGTCTCTCATTGGTTCTCCCTATTCCTGTTCATCTTGCACAGAAATGGCAAGCTGTGCCAAACAGTAGGTTAAAGGCACTGACTCTCCAAGCCGGGAGAGTGTTAGTAAAGCATCTGGAATGGTGAACCCGAGGACCAGGATACGAAAACTGAGATGCATTTTAAATCGTTTCCCAATCACACGGTGGACGATACTCTGGGTTTCCCATGCATGTTTTAGCTGGAGGAAGAATGCCTCGAACCTGCAGAGTTGGGACCCATGGAATGGGTACCATGCAGTATGACTTCAAAGGGTCTGCATTTGCTCACCGAAACTCACCAGTGCTATCAGCCAGAAGTGTCCAGCCTTATGTCTCAACCAGCTCTGGGTGTAGATGTGGTCAATCCCGGTTGCATCACATGCCCTGAGTGAATTATTTAAGAATTGCTCTCTATTTCACTGTCTTTGTGTTTTGTTTTCGAAATTTATTTTGATAATGGGATTTATCGGATTTTCACTGCTGCATTTCCGCCGCTGTACACACGCTTGATTCTCTTACGGAGATATATATATCCATGGGTTTTAAGATTCTTCCTAGTCAGGTATATTCCTAGGCGTTGAATATGTGGTGTTGAGTCCATTTCGTTGAGCAAGGAGTAGGTCTTGTCTATTACATATTTGGCTTATGGAATGTTATCTGTGCTAATTTCAGTCTCTGGTTTTATGCAGCACCCCAACGCACCTTTCCCCATAAGCAAGCACTAGTTGGTTTTCTAAATTTGAGACCCTGTTCTGTTTTGTAATTCAGTTCATGTGTAGTCAAGTTTACATTCCGTGTATTAGTGATATCTTATGATGTTTCTTTTTCTGTGTGACGTAGTTCACGTAGAATCACCGTACCTGCATCCACTCACTATGCCGCTACGGGCCTGATGACACAGATTTCATTGCTGAGTGATATTGCATTGCACGTACGTGCCACAACTTCTTTATCCATTTTTTGCTTTCTGGGATATTTACCTGATACTGTAGACGAGCTTCTTGGGAACCCAGCCGTCCCAAATATTGGGGTGGCTGTCAGTTTTTGATTTTAATTTCTGTAAGCTATAGGACCATAAGTGGAAGTGCCATAGGCTGTGTTGCTTTGTTTCTTACGTGTTTCAGGAATCACCATACACTTCTCCAGTGTGGCTGCTGGCAATTTACATCCTGCCAATCAGCATAACAAGGCTCCCTGTTCTCCATATCCTGTCCTACCTTTCTGGGTTTTACACTTTTTTCAGATGGCCCTTTTGCCCGGGGGGGCAGTGAGATTTCATTGTAGTGCAGATTTCCTTTACAGGCTTGCTTGGTTGGCCAAAAAGGGCGTATGTGTTTTTTCCTGAATATATTCAGGAAAAAACGCATACGCCCTTTTTGGGCAAGTGCATCATTGTCGATGTTGTGCCTCTTTTCCTATGCTTTCAGGGCAATTCCAGTCTACCCCCTGCAATCGTTTTCCTGAAATTCAGCCGCGCTTTCAAGTCCCCTTCGCAGGCTTACTTCAATATATTTTTGGAGGATAGCTGTCATTTATAACTCTGCAGGTTTGTGAAGTACAGTGCCCCTGAGCTCCTTTCTTCAACTCGCTTTCTTGTGAGCTGGGCACAAAACCGCAGGATTGCTTCAGGCCCTAATCTGTTTCCAGCAGGGCACACTGAGCCTTTGTTTAATTCCTCTTCCTGGTGGGCAATGAGCGTTACATTTGCCCGTGCAGACACCTACAGCTAGTCTCTCATTGGTTCTCCCTATTCCTGTTCATCTTGCACAGAAATGGCAAGCTGTGCCAAACAGGAGGTTAAAGGCCCTGACTCTCCAAGCGGGGAGAGTGTTAGTAAAGCATCTGGAATGGTGAACCCGAGGACCAGGATACGAAAACTGAGATGCATTTTAAATCGTTTCCCAATCACACGGTGGACGATACTCTGGGTATCCCATGCATGTTTTAGCTGGAGGAAGAATGCCTTGAACCTGGAGAGTTGGGACCCATGGAATGGGTACCATGCAGTATGACTTCAAAGGGTCTGCATTTGCTCACCGAAACTCACCAGTGCTGTCAGCCAGAAGTGTCCAGCCTTATGTCTCAACCAGCTCTGGGTGTAGATGTGGTCAATCCCGGTTGCATCACATGCCCTGAGTGAATTATTTAAGAATTGCTCTTTATTTCACTGTCTTTGTGTTTTGTTTTCGAAATTTATTTTGATAATGGGATTTATCAGATTTTCACTGCTGCGTTTCGGCCGCTGTACACACGCTTGATTCTCTTACGGAGACATATATTTCCATGGGTTTTAAGTTTCTTCCTAGTCAGGTATATTCCTAGGCGTTGAATATGTGGTGTTCGGTCCATTTCGTTGAGCAAGGAGTAGGTCTTGTCTATTACATATTTGGCTTATGGAAAGTTATCTGTGCTAATTTCAGTCTCTGGTTTTATGCAGCACCCCAAGGCACCTTTCTCCATAAGCAAGCACTAGTCGGTTTTCTAAATTTGAGACCCTGTTCTGTTTTGAAATTCAGTTCATGTGTAGTCAAGTTTACATTCCGTGTATTAGTGATATCTTATGATGTTTCTTTTTCTGTGTGACGTAGTTCACGTAGAATCACCGTACCTGCATCCACTCACTATGCCTCTACGGGCCTGATGACACAGATTTCATTGCTGAGTGATATTGCATTGTACGTACGTGCCACAACTTCTTTATCCATTTTTTGCTTTCTGGGATATTTACCTGATACTGTAGACGAGCTTCTTGTGAACACAGCCGTCCCAAATATTGGGGTGGCTGTCTGTTTTTGATTTTAATTTCTGTAAGCTATAGGACCATAAGTGGAAGTGCCATAGGCTGTGTTGCTTTGTTTCTTACGTGTTTCAGGAAACACCATACACTTCTCCAGGGTGGCTGCTGGCAATTTACATCCTGCCAATCAGCATAACAAGGCTCCCTGTTCTCCATATCCTGTCCTACCTTTCTGGATTTTACCCTTTATTCAGATGGCCCTTTTGCCCGGGGGGGCAGTGAGATTTCATTGTAGTGCAGATTTCCTTTACAGGCTTGCTTGGTTGGCCAAAAAGGGCGTATGCGTTTTTTCCTGAATATATTCAGGAAAAAACGCATACGCCCTTTTTGGCAAAGCGCATCATTGTCGACGTTCTGCCTCTTTTCCTATGCTTTCAGGGCAATTCCAGTCTACCCCCTGCAATCGTTTTCCTGAAATTCTGCCCCGCTTTCAAGTCCCCTTCGCAGGCTTACTTCAATATATTTTTGGAGGATAGCTGTCATTTATAACTCTACAGGTTTGTGAATTACAGTGCCCCTGAACTCCATTCTTCAACTCGCTTTCTAGTGAGCTGGGCACAAAACCGCAGGATTGCTTCAGGCCCTAATCTGTTTCCAGCAGGGCACACTGAGCCTTTGTTTAATTCCTCTTCCTGGTGGGCAATGAGCGTTACATTTGCCCGTGCAGACACCTACAGCTAGTCTCTCATTGGTTCTCCCTATTCCTGTTCATCTTGCACAGAAAATGCAAGCTGTGCGAAACAGGAGGTTAAAGACACTGACTCTCCAAGCGGGGAGAGTGTTAGTAAAGCATCTGGAATGGTGAACCCGAGGACAAGGAAACGAAAACTGAGATGCATTTTAAATCATTTCCCAATCACACGGTGGACGATACTCTGGGTTTCCCATGCATGTTTTAGCTGGAGGAAGAATCCCTTGAACCTGGAGAGTTGGGACCCATGGAATGGGTACCATGCAGTATGACTTCAAAGGGTCTGCATTTGCTCACCGAAACTCACCAGTGCTATCAGCCTGAAGTGTCCAGCCTTATGTCTCAACCAGCTCTGGGTGTAGATGTGGTCAATCCCGGTTGCATCACATGCCCTGAGTGAATTATTTAAGAATTGCTCTCTATTTCACTGTCTTTGTGATTTGTTTTCGAAATTTATTTTGATAATGGGATTTATCGGATTTTCACTGCTGCGTTTCGGCCGCTGTACACACGCTTGATTCTCTTACGGAGACATATATATCCATGGGTTTTAAGATTCTTCCTAGTCAGGTATATTCCTAGGCGTTGAATATGTGGTGTTGGGTCCATTTCGTTGAGCAAGGAGTAGGTCTTGTCTATTACATATTTGGCTTATGGAAAGTTATCTGTGCTAATTTCAGTCTCTGGTTTTATGCAGCACCCCAAGGCACCTTTCCCCATAAGCAAGCACTAGTTGGTTTTCTAAATTTGAGACCCTGTTCTTTTTTGTAATTCACTTCATGTGTAGTCAAGTTTACATTCCGTGTATTAGTGATATCTTATCATGTTTCTTTTTCTGTGTGATGTAGTTCACGTAGAATCACCGTACCTGCATCCACTCACTATGCCGCTACGGGCCTGATGACACAGATTTCATTGCTGAGTGATATTGCATTGCACGTACGTGCCACAACTTCTTTATCCATTTTTTGCTTTCTGGGATATTTACCTGATACTGTAGACGAGCTTCTTGTGAACACAGCCGTCCCAAATATTGGGGTGGCTGTCTGTTTTTGATTTTAATTTCCGTAAGCTATAGGACCATAAGTGGAAGTGCCATAGGCTGTGTTGCTTTGTTTCTTACGTGTTTCAGGAAACACCATACACTTCTCCAGGGTGGCTGCTGGCAATTTACATCCTGCCAATCAGCATAACAAGGCTCCCTGTTCTCCATATCCTGTCCTACCTTTCTGGATTTTACACTTTATTCACATGGCCCTTTTGCCCGGGGGGGCAGTGAGATTTCATTGTAGTGCAGATTTCCTTTACAGGCTTGCTTGGTTGGCCAAAAAGGGCGTATGCGTTTTTTCCTGAATATATTCAGGAAAAAACGCATACGCCCTTTTTGGCCAAGTGCATCATTGTCGACGTTGTGCCTCTTTTCCTATGCTTTCAGGGCAATTCCAGTCTACCCCCTGCAATCGTTTTCCTGAAATTCAGCCCCCCTTTCAAGTCCCCTTCGCAGGCTTACTTCAATATATTTTTGGAGGATAGCTGTCATTTATAACTCTGCAGGTTTGTGAAGTACAGTGCCCCTGAGCTCCTTTCTTCAACTCGCTTTCTTGTGAGCTGGGCACAAAACCGCAGGATTGCTTCAGGCCCTAATCTGTTTCCAGCAGGGCACACTGAGCCTTTGTTTAATTCCTCTTCCTGGTCGGCAATGAGCATTACATTTGCCCGTGCAGACACCTACAGCTAGTCTCTCATTGGTTCTCCCTATTCCTGTTCATCTTGCACAGAAATTGCAAGCTGTGCGAAACAGGAGGTTAAAGGCACTGACTCTCCAAGCGGGGAGAGTGTTAATAAAGCATCTGGAATGGTGAACCCGAGGACCACGATACGAAAACTGAGATGCATTTTAAATCGTTTCCCAATCACACGGTGGACGATACTCTGGGTTTCCCATGCATGTTTTAGCTGGAGGAAGAATGCCTTGAACCTGGAGAGTTGGGACCCATGGAATGGGTACCATGCAGTATGACTTCAAGGGGTCTGCATTTGCTCACCGAAACTCACCAGTGCTATCAGCAAGAAGTGTCCAGCCTTATGTCTCAACCAGCTCTGGGTGTAGATGTGGTCAATCCCGGTTGCATCACATGCCCTGAGTGAATTATTTAAGAATTGCTCTCTATTTCACTGTCTTTGTGTTTTGTTTTCGAAATTTATTTTGATAATGGGATTTATCGGATTTTCACTGCTGCGTTTCGGCCGCTGTACACACGCTTGATTCTCTTGCGGAGACATATATATCCATGGGTTTTAAGATTCTTCCTAGTCAGGTATATTCCTAGGCGTTGAATATGTGGTGTTGGGTCCATTTCGTTGAGCAAGGAGTAGGTCTTGTCTATTACATATTTGGCTTATGGAAAGTTATCTGTGCTAATTTCAGTCTCTGGTTTTATGCAGCACCCCAAGGCACCTTTCCCCATAAGCAAGCACTAGTTGGTTTTCTAAATTTGAGACCCTGTTCTTTTTTGTAATTCAGTTCATGTGTAGTCAAGTTTACATTCCGTGTATTAGTGATATCTTATGATGTTTCTTTTTCTGTGTGACGTAGTTCACGTAGAATCACCGTACCTGCATCCACTCACTATGCCGCTACGGGCCTCATGACACAGATTTCATTGCTGAGTGATATTGCATTGTACGTACGTGCCACAACTTCTTTATCCATTTTTTGCTTTCTGGGATATTTACCTGATACTGTAGACGAGCTTCTTGTGAACACAGCCGTCCCAAATATTGGGGTGGCTGTCTGTTTTTGATTTTAATTTCCGTAAGCTATAGGACCATAAGTGGAAGTGCCATAGGCTGTGTTGCTTTGTTTCTTACGTGTTTCAGGAAACACCATACACTTCTCCAGGGTGGCTGCTGGCAATTTACATCCTGCCAATCAGCATAACAAGGCTCCCTGTTCTCCATATCCTGTCCTACCTTTCTGGATTTAACACTTTTTTCAGATGGCCCTCTTGCCCGGGGGGCAGTGAGACTTCATTGTAGTGCAGATTTCCATTACAGGCTTGCTTGGTTGGCCAAAAAGGGCGTATGCGTTTTTTCCTGAATATATTCAGGAAAAAACGCATACGCCCTTTTTGGCCAAGTGCATCATTGTCGACGTTGTGCCTCTTTTCCTATGCTTTCAGGGCAATTCCAGTCTACCCCCTGCAATCGTTTTCCTGAAATTCAGCCCCGCTTTCAAGTCCCCTTCGCAGGCTTACTTCAATATATTTTTGGAGGATAGCTGTCATTTATAATTCTGCAGGTTTGTGAAGTACAGTGTCCCTGAGCTCCTTTCTTCAAATTGCTTTCTTGTGAGCTGGGCACAAAATCGCAGGATTGCTTCAGGCCCTAATCTGTTTCCAGCAGGGCACACAGAGCCTTTGTTTAATTCCTCTTCCTGGTGGGCAATGAGCATTACATTTGCCCGTGCAGACACCTACAGCTAGTCTCTCATTGGTTCTCCCTATTCCTGTTCATCTTGCACAGAAATGGCAAGCTGTGCCAAACAGGAGGTTAAAGGCACTGACTCTCCAAGCGGGGAGATTGTTAGTAAAGCATCTGGAATGGTGAACCCGAGGACCAGGATACGAAAACTGAGATGCATTTTAAATCGTTTCCCAATCACACGGTGGACGATACTCTGGGTTTCCCATGCATGTTTTAGCTGGAGGAAGAATGCCTTGAACCTGGAGAGTTGGGACCCATGGAATGGGTACCATGCAGTATGACTTCAAATGGTCTGCATTTGCTCACCAAAACTCACCAGTGCTATCAGCCTGAAGTGTCCAGCCTTATGTCTCAACCAGCTCTGGGTGTAGATGTGGTAAATCCCGGTTGCATCACATGCCCTGTGTGAATTATTTAAGAATTGCTCTCTATTTCACTGTCTTTTTGTTTTGTTTTCGAAATTTATTTTGATAATGGGATTTATCGGATTTTCACTGCTGCGTTTCGGCCGCTGTACACACGCTTGATTCTCTTATGGAGTCATATATTTCCATGGGTTTTAAGTTTCTTCCTACTCAGGTATATTCCTAGGCGTTGAATATGTGGTGTTCGGTCCATTTCGTTGAGCAAGGAGTAGGTCTTGTCTATTACATATTTGGCTTATGGAAAGTTATCTGTGCTAATTTCAGTCTCTGGTTTTATGCAGCACCCCAGGCACCTTTCTCCATAAGCAAGCACTAGTCGGTTTTCTACGTTTGAGACCCTGTTCTGTTTTGAAATTCAGTTCATGTGTAGTCAAGTTTACATTCCGTGTATTAGTGATATCTTATGATATTTCTTTTTCTGTGTGCCGTAGTTCACGTAGAATCACCGTACCTGCATCCACTCACTATGCCTCTACGGGCCTGATGACACAGATTTCATTGCTGAGTGATATTGCATTGTACGTACGTGCCACAACTTCTTTATCCATTTTTTGCTTTCTGGGATATTTACCTGATACTGTAGAGGAGCTTCTTGTGAACACAGCCGTCCCAAATATTGGGGTGCCTGTCTGTTTTTGATTTTAATTTCTGTAAGCTATAGGACCATAAGTGGAAGTGCCATAGGCTGTGTTGCTTTGTTTCTTACGTGTTTCAGGAAACACCATACACTTCTCCAGGGTGGCTGCTGGCAATTTACATCCTGCCAATCAGCATAACAAGGCTCCCTGTTCTCCATATCCTGTCCTACCTTTCTGGATTTTACACTTTATTCACATGGCCCTTTTGCCCGGGGGGGCAGTGAGATTTCATTGTAGTGCAGATTTCCTTTACAGGCTTGCTTGGTTGGCCAAAAAGGGCGTATGCGTTTTTTCCTGAATATATTCAGGAAAAAACGCATACGCCCTTTTTGGCCAAGTGCATCATTGTCGACGTTCTGCCTCTTTTCCTATGCTTTCAGGGCAATTCCAGTCTACCCCCTGCAATCGTTTTCCTGAAATTCTGCCCCGCTTTCAAGTCCCCTTCGCAGGCTTACTTCAATATATTTTTGGAGGATAGCTGTCATTTATAACTCTGCAGGTTTGTGAATTACAGTGCCCCTGAGCTCCTTTCTTCAACTCGCTTTCTTGTGAGCTGGGCACAAAACCGCAGGATTGCTTCAGGCCCTAATCTGTTTCCAGCAGGGCACACTGAGCCTTTGTTTAATTCCTCTTCCTGGTGGGCAATGAGCGTTACATTTGCCCGTGCAGACACCTACAGCTAGTCTCTCATTGGTTCTCCCTATTCCTGTTCATCTTGCACAGAAATGGCAAGCTGTGCCAAACAGGAGGTTAAAGGCACTGACTCTCCAAGCGGGGAGAGTGTTAGTAAAGCATCTGGAATGGTGAACCCGAGGACCAGGATACGAAAACTGAGATGCATTTTAAATCGTTTCCCAATCACACGGTGGACGATACTCTGGGTTTCCCATGCATGTTTTAGCTGGAGGAAGAATGCCTTGAACCTGGAGAGTTGGGACCCATGGAATGGGTACCATGCAGTATGACTTCAAAGGGTCTGCATTTGCTCACCGAAACTCACCAGTGCTATCAGCCAGAAGTGTCCAGCCTTATGTCTCAACCAGCTCTGGGTGTAGATGTGGTCAATCCCGGTTGCAGCACATGCCCTGAGTGAATTATTTAAGAATTGCTCTCTATTTCACTGTCTTTGTGTTTTGTTTTCGAAATTTATTTTGATAATGGGATTTATCGGATTTTCACTGCTGCGTTTCGGCCGCTGTACACACGCTTGATTCTCTTACGGAGACATATATATCCATGGGTTTTAAGATTCTTCCTAGTCAGGTATATTCCTAGGCGTTGAATATGTGGTGTTGGGTCCATTTCGTTGAGCAAGGAGTAGGTCTTGTCTATTACATATTTGGCTTAATGAAAGTTATCTGTGCTAATTTCAGTCTCTGGTTTTATGCAGCACCCCAAGGCACCTTTCCCCATAAGCAAGCACTAGTTGGTTTTCTAAATTTGAGACCCTGTTCTTTTTTGTAATTCAGTTCATGTGTAGTCAAGTTTACATTCCGTGTATTAGTGATATCTTATGATGTTTCTTTTTCTGTGTGACGTAGTTCACGTAGAATCACCGTACCTGCATCCACTCACTATGCCGCTACGGGCCTGATGACACAGATTTCATTGCTGAGTGATATTGCATTGTACGTACGTGCCACAACTTCTTTATCCATTTTTTGCTTTCTGGGATATTTACCTGATACTGTAGACGAGCTTCTTGTGAACACAGCCGTCCCAAATATTGGGGTGGCTGTCTGTTTTTGATTTTAATTTCCGTAAGCTATAGGACCATAAGTGGAAGTGCCATAGGCTGTGTTGCTTTGTTTCTTACGTGTTTCAGGAAACACCATACACTTCTCCAGGGTGGCTGCTGGCAATTTACATCCTGCCAATCAGCATAACAAGGCTCCCTGTTCTCCATATCCTGTCCTACCTTTCTGGATTTTACACTTTTTTCAGATGGCCCTTTTGCCCGGGGGGGCAGTGAGATTTCATTGTAGTGCAGATTTCCTTACAGGCTTGCTTGGTTGGCGAAAAAGGGCGTATGCGTTTTTTCCTGAATATATTCAGGAAAAAACGCATACGCCCTTTTTGGCCAAGTGCATCATTGTCGACGTTGTGCCTCTTTTCCTATGCTTTCAGGGCAATTCCAGTCTACCCCCTGCAATCGTTTTCCTGAAATTCAGCCCCGCTTTCAAGTCCCCTTCGCAGGCTTACTTCAATATATTTTTGGAGGATAGCTGTCATTTATAACTCTGCAGGTTTGTGAAGTACAGTGTCCCTGAGCTCCTTTCTTCAACTTGCTTTCTTGTGAGCTCGGCACAAAACCGCAGGATTGCTTCAGGCCCTAATCTGTTTCCAGCAGGGCACACTGAGCCTTTGTTTAATTCCTCTTCCTGGTGGGCAATGAGCATTACATTTGCCCGTGCAGACACCTACAGCTAGTCTCTCATTGGTTCTCCCTATTCCTGTTCATCTTGCACAGAAATGGCAAGCTGTGCCAAACAGGAGGTTAAAGGCACTGACTCTCCAAGCGGGGAGAGTGTTAGTAAAGCATCTGGAATGGTGAACCCGAGGACCAGGATACGAAAACTGAGATGCATTTTAAATCGTTTCCCAATCACACGGTGGACGATACTCTTGGTTTCCCATGCATGTTTTAGCTGGAGGAAGAATGCCTTGAACCTGGAGAGTTGCGACCCATGGAATGGGTACCATGCAGTATGACTTCAAAGGGTCTGCATTTGCTCACCGAAACTCACCAGTGCTATCAGCCTGAAGTGTCCAGCCTTATGTCTCAACCAGCTCTGGGTGTAGATGTGGTAAATCCCGGTTGCATCACATGCCCTGAGTGAATTATTTAAGAATTGCTCTCTATTTCACTGTCTTTTTGTTTTGTTTTCGAAATTTATTTTGATAATGGGATTTATCGGATTTTCACTGCTGCGTTTCGGCCGCTGTACACACGCTTGATTCTCTTACGGAGTCATATATTTCCATGGGTTTTAAGTTTCTTCCTACTCAGGTATATTCCTAGGCGTTGAATATGTGGTGTTCGGTCCATTTCGTTGAGCAAGGAGTAGGTCTTGTCTATTACATATTTGGCTTATGGAAAGTTATCTGTGCTAATTTCAGTCTCTGGTTTTATGCAGCACCCCAGGCACCTTTCTCCATAAGCAAGCACTAGTCGGTTTTCTAAATTTGAGACCCTGTTCTGTTTTGAAATTCAGTTCATGTGTAGTCAAGTTTACATTCCGTGTATTAGTGATATCTTATGATATTTCTTTTTCTGTGTGACGTAGTTCACGTAGAATCACCGTACCTGCATCCACTCACTATGCCTCTACGGGCCTGATGACACAGATTTCATTGCTGAGTGATATTGCATTGTACGTACGTGCCACAACTTCTTTATCCATTTTTTGCTTTCTGGGATATTTACCTGATACTGTAGAGGAGCTTCTTGTGAACACAGCCGTCCCAAATATTGGGGTGCCTGTCTGTTTTTGATTTTAATTTCTGTAAGCTATAGGACCATAAGTGGAAGTGCCATAGGCTGTGTTGCTTTGTTTCTTACGTGTTTCAGGAAACACCATACACTTCTCCAGGGTGGCTGCTGGCAATTTACATCCTGCCAATCAGCATAACAAGGCTCCCTGTTCTCCATATCCTGTCCTACCTTTCTGGATTTTACACTTTATTCAGATGGCCCTTTTGCCCGGGGGGGCAGTGAGATTTCATTGTAGTGCAGATTTCCTTTACAGGCTTGCTTGGTTGGCCAAAAAGGGCGTATGCGTTTTTTCCTGAATATATTCAGGAAAAAACGCATACGCACTTTTTGGCCAAGTGCATCATTGTCGACGTTGTGCCTCTTTTCCTATGCTTTCAGGGCAATTCCAGTCTACCCCCTGCAATCGTTTTCCTGAAATTCAGCCCCGCTTTCAAGTCCCCTTTGCAGGCTTACTTCAATATATTTTTGGAGGATAGCTGTCATTTATAACTCTGCAGGTTTGTGAAGTACAGTGCCCCTGAGCTCCTTTCTTCAACTTGCTTTCTTGTGAGCTCGGCACAAAACCGCAGGATTGCTTCAGGCCCTAATCTGTTTCCAGAAGGGCACACTGAGCCTTTGTTTAATTCCTCTTCCTGGTGGGCAATGAGCATTTCATTTGCCCGTGCAGACACCTACAGCTAGTCTCTCATTGGTTCTCCCTATTCCTGTTCATCGTGCACAGAAATGGCAAGCTGTGCCAAACAGGAGGTTAAAGGCACTGACTCTCCAAGCGGGGAGAGTTTTAGTAAAGCATCTGGAATGGTGAACCCGAGGACCAGGATACGAAAACTGAGATGCATTTTAAATCGTTTCCCAATCACACGGTGGACGATACTCTGGGTTTCCCATGCATGTTTTAGCTGGAGGAAGAATGCCTTGAACCTGGAGAGTTGGGACCCATGGAATGGGTACCATGCAGTATGACTTCAAAGGGTCTGCATTTGCTCACCGAAACTCACCAGTGCTATCAGCCTGAAGTGTCCAGCCTTATGTCTCAACCAGCTCTGGGTGTAGATGTGGTCAATCCCGGTTGCATCACATGCCCTGAGTGAATTATTTAAGAATTGCTCTCTATTTCACTGTCTTTGTGTTTTGTTTCCGAAATTTATTTTGATAATGGGATTTATCGGATTTTCACTGCTGCGTTTCGGCCGCTGTACACACGCTTGATTCTCTTACGGAGACATATATATCCATGGGTTTTGAGATTCTTCCTAGTCAGGTATATTCCTAGGCGTTGAATATGTGATTTTAGGTCCATTTCGTTGAGCAAGGAGTAGGTCTTGTCTATTACATATTTGGCTTATGGAAAGTTATCTGTGCTAATTTCAGTCTCTGGTTTTATGCAGCACCCCAACGCACCTTTCCCCATAAGCAAGCACTAGTTGGTTTTCTAAATTTGAGACCCTGTTCTTTTTTGTAATTCAGTTCATGTGTAGTCAAGTTTACATTCCGTGTATTAGTGATATCTTATGATGTTTCTTTTTCTGTGTGACGTAGTTCACGTAGAATCACCGTACCTGCATCCACTCACTATGCCGCTACGGGCCTGATGACACAGATTTCATTGCTGAGTGATATTGCATTGTACGTACGTGCCACAACTTCTTTATCCATTTTTTGCTTTCTGGGATATTTACCTGATACTGTAGACGAGCTTCTTGTGGACACAGCCGTCCCAAATATAGGGGTGGCTGTCTGTTTTTGATTTTAATTTCCGTAAGCTATAGGACCATAAGTGGAAGTGCCATAGGCTGTGTTGCTTTGTTTCTTACGTGTTTCAGGAAACACCATACACTTCTCCAGGTTGGCTGCTGGCAATTTACATCCTGCCAATCAGCATAACAAGGCTCCCTGTTCTCCATATCCTGTCCTACCTTTCTGGATTTTACACTTTTTTCAGATGGCCCTTTTGCCCGGGGGGGGCAGTGAGATTTCATTGTAGTGCAGATTTCCTTTACAGGCTTGCTTGGTTGGCCAAAAAGGGCGTATGCGTTTTTTCCTGAATATATTCAGGAAAAAACGCATACGCCCTTTTTGGCCAAGTGCATCATTGTCGACGTTGTGTCTCTTTTCCTATGCTTTCAGGGCAATTCCAGTCTACCCCCTGCAATCGTTTTCCTGAAATTCAGCCCCGCTTTCAAGTCCCCTTCGCAGGCTTACTTCAATATATTTTTGGAGGATAGCTGTCATTTATAACTCTGCAGGTTTGTGAAGTACAGTGCCCCGGAGCTCCTTTCTTCAACTTGCTTTCTTGTGAGCTCGGCACAAAACCGCAGGGTTGCTTCAGGCCCTAATCTGTTTCCAGCAGGGCACAATGAGCCTTTGTTTAATTCCTCTTCCTGGTGGGCAATGAGCATTACATTTGCCCGTGCAGACACCTACAGCTAGTCTCTCATTGGTTCTCCCTATTCCTGTTCATCATGCACAGAAATGGCAAGCTGTGCCAAACAGGAGGTTAAAGGCACTGACTCTCCAAGCCGGGAGAGTTTTAGTAAAGCATCTGGAATGGTGAACCCGAGGACCAGGATACGAAAACTGAGATGCATTTTAAATCGTTTCCCAATCACACGGTGGACGATACTCTGGGTTTCCCATGCATGTTTTAGCTGGAGAAAGAATGCCTTGAACCTGGAGAGTTGGGACCCATGGAATGGGTACCATGCAGTTTGACTTCAAAGGGTCTGCATTTGCCCACCGAAACTCACCAGTGCTATCAGCCTGAAGTGTCCAGCCTTATGTCTCAACCAGCTCTGGGTGTAGATGTGGTAAATCCCGGTTGCATCACATGCCCTGAGTGAATTATTTAAGAATTGCTCTCTATTTCACTGTCTTTTTGTTTTGTTTTCGAAATTTATTTTGATAATGGGATTTATCGGATTTTAACTGCTGCGTTTCGGCGGCTGTACACACGCTTGATTCTCTTACGGAGACATATATTTCCATGGGTTTTAAGTTTCTTCCTAGTTAGGTATATTCCTAGGCGTTGAATATGTGGTGTTGGGTCCATTTCGTTGAGCAAGGAGTAGATCTTGTCTATTACATATTTGGCTTATGGAAAGTTATCTGTGCTAATTTCAGTCTCTGGTTTTATGCAGCACCCCAAGGCACCTTTCTCCATAAGCAAGCACTAGTCGGTTTTCTAAATTTGAGACCCTGTTCTGTTTTGAAATTCAGTTAATGTGTAGTCAAGTTTACATTCCGTGTATTAGTGATATCTTATGATGTTTCTTTTTCTGTGTGACGTAGATCACGTAGAATCACCGTACCTGCATCCACTCACTATGCCTCTACGGGCCTGATGACACAGATTTCATTGCTGAGTGATATTGCATTGTACGTACGTGCCACAACTTCTTTATCCATTTTTTGCTTTCTGGGATATTTACCTGATACTGTAGACGAGCTTCTTGTGAACACAGCCGTCCCAAATATTGGGGTGGCTGTCTGTTTTTGATTTTAATTTCTGTAAGCTATAGGACCATAAGTGGAAGAGCCATAGGCTGTGTTGCTTTGTTTCTTACTTGTTTCAGGAAACACCATACACTTCTCCAGGGTGGCGGCTGGCAATTTACATCCTGCCAATCAGCATAACAAGGCTCCCTGTTCTCCATATCCTGTCCTACCTTTCTGGATTTTACACTTTATTCAGATGGCCCTTTTGCCCGGGGGGGTTGGGCAGTGAGATTTCATCGTAGTGCAGATTTCCTTTACAGGCTTGCTTGGTTGGCCAAAAAGGGCGTATGCGTTTTTTCCTGAATATATTCAGGAAAAAACGCATACGCCCATTATGGCCAAGTGCATCATTGTCGACGTTGTGCCTGTTTTCCTATGCTTTCAGGGCAATTCCAGTCTACCCCCTGCAATCGTTTTCCTGAAATTCTGCCCCGCTTTCAAGTCCCCTTCGCAGGCTTACTTCAATATATTTTTGGAGGATAGCTGTCATTTATAACTCTGCAGGTTTGTGAATTACAGTGCCCCTGAGCTCCTTTCTTCAACTTGCTTTCTTGTGAGATGGGCACAAAACCACAGGATTGCTTCAGGCCCTAATCTGTTTCCAGCAGGGCACACTGAGCCTTTGTTTAATTCCTCTTCCTGGTGGGCAATGAGCGTTACATTTGCCTGTGCAGACACCTACAGCTAGTCTCTCATTGGTTCTCCCTATTCCTGTTCATCTTGCACAGAAATGGCAAGCTGTGCCAAACAGGAGGTTAAAGGCACTGATTCTCCAAGCGGGGAGAGTGTTAGTAAAGCATCTGGAATGGTGAACCCGAGGACCAGGATACGAAAACTGAGATGCATTTTAAATCGTTTCCCAATCACACGGTGGACGATACTGTGGGTTTCCCATGCATGTTTTAGCTGGAGGAAGAATGCCTTGAACCTGGAGAGTTGGGACCCATGGAATGGGTACCATGCAGTATGACTTCAAAGGGTCTGCATTTGCTCACCGAAACTCACCAGTGCTATCAGCCAGAAGTGTCCAGCCTTATGTCTCAACCAGCTCTGGGTGTAGATGTGGTCAATCCCGGTTGCATCACATGCCCTGAGTGAATTATTTAAGAATTGCTCTCTATTTCACTGTCTTTGTGTTTTGTTTTCGAAATTTATTTTGATAATGGGATTTATCGGATTTTCACTGCTGCGTTTCGGCCGCTGTACACACGCTTGATTCTCTTATGGAGACATATATATCCATGGGTTTTAAGATTCTTCCTAGTCAGGTATATTCCTAGGCGTTGAATATGTGGTTTTGGGTCCATTTCGTTGAGCAAGGAGTAGGTCTTGTCTATTACATATTTGGCTTATGGAAAGTTATCTGTGCTAATTTCAGTCTCTGGTTTTATGCAGCACCCCAACACACCTTTCCCCATAAGCAAGCACTAGTTGGTTTTCTAAATTTGAGACCCTGTTCTGTTTTGTAATTCAGTTTATGTGTAGTCAAGTTTACATTCCGTGTATTAGTGATATCTTATGATGTTTCTTTTTCTGTGTGACGTAGTTCACGTAGAATCACCGTACTTGCATCCACTCACTATGCCGCTACGGGCCTGATGACACAGATTTCATTGCTGAGTGATATTGCATTGTACGTACGTGCCACAACTTCTTTATCCATTTTTTGCTTTCTGGGATATTTACCTGATACTGTAGACGAGCTTCTTGTGAACACAGCCGTCCCAAATATTGGGGTGGCTGTCTGTTTTTGATTTTAATTTCCGTAAGCTATAGGACCATAAGTGGAAGTGCCATAGGCTGTGTTGCTTTGTTTCTTACGTGTTTCAGGAAACACCATACACTTCTCCAGGGTGGCTGCCGGCAATTTACATCCTGCCAATCAGCATAACAAGGCTCCCTGTTCTCCATATCCTGTCCTACCTTTCTGGATTTTACACTTTTTTCAGATGGCCCTTTTGCCCGGGGGGGGGGCAGTGAGACTTCATTGTAGTGCAGATTTCCTTTACAGGCTTGCTTGGTTGGCCAAAAAGGGCGTATGCGTTTTTTCCTGAATATATTCAGGAAAAAACGCATACGCCCTTTTTTGCCAAGTGCATCATTGTCGACGTTCTGCCTCTTTTCTTATGCTTTCAGGGCAATTCCAGTCTACCCCCTGCAATCGTTTTCCAGAAATTCTGCCCCCTTTCAAGTCCCCTTCGCAGGCTTACTTCAATATATTTTTGGAGGAGAGCTGTCATTTATAACTCTGCAGGTTTGTGAATTACAGTGCCCCTGAACTCCATTCTTCAACTAGCTTTCTTGTGAGCTGGGCACAATACCGCATAATTGCTTCAGGCCCTAATCTGTTTCCGGCAGGGCATGCTGAGCCTTTGTTTAATTCCTCTTCCTGGTGGGAAATGAGCGTTACGTTTGCCCGTGCAGACACCTACAGCTAGTCTCTCATTGGTTCTCCCTATTCCTGTTCATCTTGCACAGAAATTGCAAGCTGTGCCAAACAGGAGGTTAAAGGCACTGACTCTCCAAGCGGGGAGAGTGTTAGTAAAGCATCTGGAATGGTGAACCCGAGGACCAGGATACGAAAACTGAGATGCATTTTAAATCGTTTCCCAATCACACGGTGGACCATACTGTGGGTTTCCCATGCATGTTTTAGCTGGAGGAAGAATCCCTTGAACCTGAAGAGTTGGGAACCATGGAATAGGTACCATGCAGTATGACTTCAAAGGGTCTGCATTTGCTCACCGAAACTCACCAATGCTATCAGCCTGAAGTGTCCAGCCTTATGTGTCATCCAGCTCTGGGTGTAGATGTGGTCCATCCCGGTTGCATCACATGCCCTGAGTGAATTATTTAAGAATTGCTCTCTATTTCACTGTCTTTGTGTTTTGTTTTCGAAATTTATTTTGATAATGGGATTTATCGGATTTTCACTGCTGCGTTTCGGCCGCTGTACACACGCTTGATTCTCTTACGGAGACATATATATCCATGGGTTTTAAGATTCTTCCTAGTCAGGTATATTCCTAGGCGTTGAATATGTGGTGTTGAGTCCATTTCGTTGAGCAAGGAGTAGGTCTTGTCTATTACATATTTGGCTTATGGAATGTTATCTGTGCTAATTTCAGTCTCTGGTTTTATGCAGCACCCCATGGCACCTTTCCCCATAAGCAAGCACTAGTTGGTTTTCTAAATTTGAGACCCTGTTCTGTTTTGTAATTCAGTTCATGTGTAGTCAAGTTTACATTCCGTGTATTAGTGATATCTTATGATGTTTCTTTTTCTGTGTGACGTAGTTCACGTAGAATCACCGTACCTGCATCCATTCACTACGCCGCTACGGACCTGATGACACAGATTTCATTGCTGAGTGATACTGCATTGCACGTACGTGCCACAACTTCTTTATCCATTTTTTGCTTTCTGGGATATTTACCTGGTACTGTAGACGAGCTTCTTGGGAACACAGCCGTCCCAAACTTTGGGGTGGCTCTCTGTTTTTGATTTTAATTTCCCTAAGGAATAGGACCATAAGTGCAATTGCCATAGGCTGTGTTGCTTTCTTTCTTACGTGTTTCAGGAAACACCATACACTTCTCCAGTGTGGCTGCTGGCAATTTACATCCTGCCAATCAGCATAACAAGGCTCCCTGTTCTCCATATCCTGTCCTACCTTTCTGGATTTTACACTTTTTTCAGATGGCCCTTTTGCCGGGGGGCAGTGAGACTTCATTGTAGTGCAGATTTCCTTTACAGGCTTGCTTGGTTGGCCAAAAAGGGCGTATGCGTTTTTTCCTGAATATATTCAGGAAAAAACGCATACGCCCTTTTTGGCCAAGTGCATCAGTGTCAACGTTCTGCCTCTTTTCCTATGCTTTCAGGGAAATTCCAGTCTACCCCCTGCAATCGTTTTCCTGAAATTCTGCCCCGCTCTCAAGTCCCCTTCGTAGGCTTACTTCAATATATTTTTGGAGGATAGCTGTCATTTATGACTCTGCAGGTTTGTGAATTACAGTGCCCCTGAGCTCCTTTCTTCAACTCGCTTTCTTGTGAGCTGGGCACAAAACCGCAGGATTGCTTCAGTCCCTAATCTGTTTCCGGCAGGGCACACTGAGCCTTTGGTTAATTCCTCTTCCTGGTCGGCAATGAGCGTTACATTTGCCCGTGCAGACACCTACAGCTAGTCTCTCATTGGTTCTCCCTATTCCTGTTCATCTTGCACAGAAATTGCAAGCTGTGCCAAACAGGAGGTTAAAGGCACTGACTCTCCAAGCGGGGAGAGTGTTAGTAAAGCATCTGGAATGGTGAACCCGAGGACCAGGATACGAAAACTGAGATGCATTTTAAATCGTTTCCCAATCACACGGTGGACCATACTGTGGGGTTCCCATGCATGTTTTAGCTGGAGGAAGAATCCCTTGAACCTGAAGAGTTGGGAACCATGGAATAGGTACCATGCAGTATGACTTCAAAGGGTCTGCATTTGCTCACCGAAACTCACCAATGCTATCAGCCTGAAGTGTCCAGCCTTATGTGTCATCCAGCTCTGGGTGTAGATGTGGTCCATCCCGGTTGCATCACATGCCCTGAGTGAATTATTTAAGAATTGCTCTCTATTTCACTGTCTTTGTGTTTTGTTTTCGAAATTTATTTTGATAATGGGATTTATCGGATTTTCACTGCTGCGTTTCGGCCGCTGTACACACGCTTGATTCTCTTACGGAGACATATATATCCATGGGTTTTAAGATTCTTCCTAGTCAGGTATATTCCTAGGCGTTGAATATGTGGTGTTGAGTCCATTTCGTTGAGCAAGGAGTAGGTCTTGTCTATTACATATTTGGCTTATGGAATGTTATCTGTGCTAATTTCAGTCTCTGGTTTTATGCAGCACCCCATGGCACCTTTCCCCATAAGCAAGCACTAGTTGGTTTTCTAAATTTGAGACCCTGTTCTGTTTTGTAATTCAGTTCATGTGTAGTCAAGTTTACATTCCGTGTATTAGTGATATCTTATGATGTTTCTTTTTCTGTGTGACGTAGTTCACGTAGAATCACCGTACCTGCATCCATTCACTACGCCGCTACGGACCTGATGACACAGATTTCATTGCTGAGTGATATTGCATTGCACGTACGTGCCACAACTTCTTTTTCCATTTCTTGCTTTCTGGGATATTTACCTGGTACTGTAGACGAGCTTCTTGGGAACACAGCCGTCCCAAACTTTGGGGTGGCTCTCCGTCTTTGATTTTAATTTCCCTAAGCAATAGGACCATAATTGCAATTGCCATAGGCTGTGTTGCTTTATTTCTTACGTGTTTCAGGAAACACCATACACTTCTCCAGGGTGGCTGTTCACAATTTACATCCTGCCAATCAGCATAACAAGGCTCCCTGTTCTCCATATCCTGTCCTACCTTTCTGGATTTTACACTTTTTTCAGATGGCCCTCTTGCCCGGGGGGCAGTGAGATTTCATTGTAGTGCAGATTTCCTTTACAGGCTTGGTTGGTTGGCCAAAAAGGGCGTATGCGTTTTTTCCTGAATATATTCAGGAAAAAACGCATACGCACTTTTTGGCCAAGTGCATCATTGTCGACGTTGTGCCTCTTTTCCTATGCTTTCAGGGCAATTCCAGTCTACCCCCTGCAATCGTTTTACTGAAATTCTGTCCCGCTTTCAAGTCCCCTACGCAGGCTTACTTCAATATACTTTTGGAAGATAGCTGTCATTTATAACTCTGCAGGTTTGTGAATTACAGTGCCCCTGAGCTCCTTTCTTCAACTCGCTTTCTTGTGAGCTGGGCACAAAACCGCAGGATTGCTTCAGGCCCTAATCTGTTTCCAGCAGGGCACACTGAGCCTTTGTTTAATTCCTCTTCCTGGTGGGCAATGAGCGTTACATTTGCCCGTGCAGACACCTATAGCTAGTCTCTCATTGGTTCTCCCTATTCCTGTTCATCTTGCATAGAAATTGCAAGCTGTGCCAAAGAGGAGGTTAAAGGCACTGACTCTCTAAGCGGGGAGAGTGTTAGTAAAGCATCTGGAACGGTGAACCCGAGGACCAGGATACGAAAACTGAGATGCATTTTAAATCGTTTCCCAATCACACGGTGGACCATACTGTGGGGTTCCCATGCATGTTTTAGCTGGAGGAAGAATCCGTTGAACCTGGAGAGTTGGGACCCATGGAATGGGTACCATGCATTATGACTTCAAAGGGTCTGCATTTGCTCACCGAAACTCACCAATGCTATCACCCTGAAGTGTCCAGCCTTATGTCTCAACCAGCTCTGGGTGTAGATGCGGTCAATCCCGGTTGCATCACATGCCCTGAGTGAATGATTTAAGAATTGCTCTCTATTTCACTGTCTTTGTGTTTTGTTTTCGAAATTTATTTTGATAATGGGATTTATCGGATTTTCACTGCTGCGTTTCGGCCGCTGTACACACGCCTGATTCTCTTATGGAGACATATATATCCATGGGTTTTAAGATTCTTCCTAGTCAGGTATATTCCTAGGCGTTGAATATGTGGTTTTGGGTCCATTTCGTTGAGCAAGGAGTAGGTCTTGTCTATTACATATTTGGCTTATGGACAGTTATCTGTGCTAATTTCAGTCTCTGGTTTTATGCAGCATCCCAACGCACCTTTCCCCATAAGCAAGCACTAGTTGGTTTTCTAAATTTGAGACCCTGTTCTGTTTTGTAATTCAGTTCATGTTTAGTCAAGTTTACATTCCGTGTATTAGTGATATCTTATGATGTTTCTTTTTCTGTGTGACGTAGTTCACGTAGAATCACCGTGCCTGCATCCACTCACTATGCCGCTACGGGCCTGATGACACAGATTTCATTGCTGAGTGATATTGCATTGTACGTAAGTGCCACAACTTCTTTATCCATTTTTTGCTTTCTGGGATATTTACCTGATACTGTAGACGAGCTTCTTGTGAACACAGCCGTCCCAAATATTGGGGTGGCTGTCTGTTTTTGATTTTAATTTCCGTAAGCTATAGGACCATAAGTGGAAGTGCCATAGGCTGTGTTGCTTTGTTTCTTACGTGTTTCAGGAAACACCATACACTTCTCCAGGGTGGCTGCCGGCAATTTACATCCTGCCAATCAGCATAACAAGGCTCCCTGTTCTCCATATCCTGTCCTACCTTTCTGGATTTTACACTTTTTTCAGATGGCCCTTTTGCCCAGGCGGGGGGGGGGGCAGTGAGACTTCATTGTAGTGCAGATTTCCTTTACAGGCTTGCTTGGTTGGCCAAAAAGGGCGTATGCGTTTTTTCCTGAATATATTCAGGAAAAAACACATACGCCCTTTTTGGCCAAGTGCATCATTGTCGACGTTCTGCCTCTTTTCCTATGCTTTCAGGGCAATTCCAGTCTACCCCCTGCAATCGTTTTCCAGAAATTCTGCCCCCCTTTCAAGTCCCCTTCGCAGGCTTACTTCAATATATTTTTGGAGGATAGCTGTCATTTATCACTCTGCAGGTTTGTGAATTACAGTGCCCCTGAGCTCCTTTCTTCAACTCGATTTCTTGTGAGCTGGGCACAAAACCGCAGGATTGCTTCAGGCCCTAATCTGTTTCCAGCAGGGCACACTGAGCCTTTGTTTAATTCCTCTTCCTGGTGGGCAATGAGCGTTACATTTGCCCGTGCAGACACCTATAGCTAGTCTCTCATTGGTTCTCCCTATTCCTGTTCATCTTGCACAGAAATTGCAAGCTGTGCGAAAAAGAAGGTTAAAGGCACTGACTCTCCAAGCAGGGAGAGTGTTAGTAAAGCATCTGGAATGGTGAACCCGAGGACCAGGATACGAAAACTGAGATGCATTTTAAATCGTTTCCCAATCACACGGTGGACCATACTGTGGGTTTCCCATGCATGTTTTAGCTGGAGGAAGAATCCCTTGAACCTGAAGAGTTGGGACCCATGGAATAAGTACCATGCAGTATGACTTCAAAGGGTCTGCATTTGCTCACCGAAACTCACCAATGCTATCAGCCTGTAGTGTCCAGCCTTATGTCTCAACCAGCTCTGGGTGTAGATGTGGTCAATCCCGGTTGCATCATATGCCCTGAGTGAATTATTTAAGAATTGCTCTCTATTTCACTGTCTTTGTGTTTTGTTTTCGAAATTTATTTTGATAATGGGATTTATCGGATTTTCACTGCTGCGTATCGGCCGCTGTACACACGCTTGATTCTCTTACGGAGACATATATATCCATGGGTTTTAAGATTCTTCCTAGTCAGGTATATTCCTAGGCGTTGAATATGTGGTGTTGAGTCCATTTCGTTGAGCAAGGAGTAGGTCTTGTCTATTACATATTTGGCTTATGGAAAGTTATCTGTGCTAATTTCAGTCTCTGGTTTTATCCAGCACCCCAAGGCACCTTTCCCCATAAGCAAGCACTAGTTGGTTTTCTAAATTTGAGACCCTGTTCTGTTTTGTAATTCAGTTCATGTGTAGTCAAGTTTACATTCCGTGTATTAGTGATATCTTATGATGTTTCTTTTTCTGTGTGACGTAGTTCACGTAGAATCACCGTACCTGCATCCACTCACTATGCCGCTACGGGCCTGATGACACAGATTTCATTGCTGAGTGATATTGCATTGTACGTACGTGCCACAACTTCTTTATCCATTTTTTGCTTTCTGGGATATTTACCTGATACTGTAGACGAGCTTCTTGTGAACACAGCCGTCCCAAATATTGGGGTGGCTGTCTGTTTTTGATTTTAATTTCCGTAAGCTATAGGACCATAAGTGGAAGTGCCATAGGCTGTGTTGCTTTGTTTCTTACGTGTTTCAGGAAACACCATACACTTCTCCAGGGTGGCTGCTGGCAATTTACATCCTGCCAATCAGCATAACAAGGCTCCCTGTTCTCCATATCATGTCCTACCTTTCTGGATTTTACACTTTTTTCAGATGGCCCTTTTGCCCGGGGGGCAGTGAGACTTCATTGTAGTGCAGATTTCCTTTACAGGCTTGCTTGGTTGGCCAAAAAGGGCGTATGCGTTTTTTCCTGAATATATTCAGGAAAAAACGCATACGCCCTTTTTGGACAAGTGCATCATTGTCGACGTTCTGCCTCTTTTCCTATGCTTTCAGGGCAATTCCAGTCTACCCCCTGCAATCGTTTTCCTGAAATTCTGCCCCGCTTTCAAGTCCCCTTCGCAGGCTTACTTCAATATATTTTTGGAGGATAGCTGTCATTTATAACTCTGCAGGTTTGTGAATTACAGTGCCCCTGAGCTCCTTTCTTCAACTCGCTTTCCTGTGAGCTGGGCACAAAACCGCAGGATTGCTTCAGGCCCTAATCTGTTTTCAGCAGGGCACGCCGAGACTTTGTTTAATTCCTCTTCCTGGTCGGCAATGAGCGTTACATTTGCCCGTGCAGACACCTACAGCTAGTCTCTCATTGGTTCTCCCTATTCCTGTTCATCTTGCACAGAAATTGCAAGCTGTGCCAAACAGGAGGTTAAAGGCACTGACTCTCCAAGCGGGGAGAGTGTTAGTAAAGCATCTGGAATGGTGAACCCGAGAACCAGGATACGAAAACTGAGATGCATTTAAAATCGTTTCCCAGTCACACGGTGGACGATACTCTGGGTTTCCCATGCATGTTTTAGCTGTAGGAAGAATCCCTTGAACCTGGAGAGTTGGGACCCATGGAATGGGTACCATGCAGTATGACTTCAAAGGGTCTGCATTTGCTCACCGAAACTCACCAATGCTATCAGCCTGAAGTGTCCAGCCTTATGTCTCAACCAGCTCTGGGTGTAGATGTGGTCAGTCCCGGTTGCATCACATGCCCTGAGTGAATTATTTAAGAATTGCTCTCTATTTCACTGTCTTTGTGTTTTGTTTTCGAAATTTATTTTGATAATGGGATTTATCGGATTTGCACTGCTGCATTTCGGCCGCTGTATACACGCTTGATTCTCTTACGGAGACATATATATCCATGGGTTTTAAGATTCTTACTAGTCAGGTGTATTCCTAGGCGTTGAATATGTGGTGTTGAGTCCATTTCGTTGAGCAAGGAGTAGGTCTTGTCTATTACATATTTGGCTTATGGAAAGTTATCTGTGCTAATTTCAGTCTCTGGTTTTATGCAGCACCCCAAGGCACCTTTCCCCATAAGCAAGCACTAGTTGGTTTTCTAAATTTCAGACCCTGTTCTGTTTTGTAATTCAGTTCATGTGTAGTCAAGTTTACATTCCGTGCATTAGTGATATCTTATGATGTTTCTATTTCTGTGTGACGTAGTTCACGTAGAATCACCGTACATGCATCCACTCACTATGCCGCTACGGGCCTGATGACACAGATTTCATTGCTGAGTGATATTGCATTGCACGTACGTGCCACAACTTCTTTTTCCATTTCTTGCTTTCTGGGATATTTACCTGGTACTGTAGACGAGCTTCTTGGGAACACAGCCGTCCCAAACTTTGGGGTGGCTCTCCGTCTTTGATTTTAATTTCCCTAAGCAATAGGACCATAATTGCAATTGCCATAGGCTGTGTTGCTTTATTTCTTACGTGTTTCAGGAAACACCATACACTTCTCCAGGGTGGCTGTTCACAATTTACATCCTGCCAATCAGCATAACAAGGCTCCCTGTTCTCCATATCCTGTCCTACCTTTCTGGATTTTACACTTTTTTCAGATGGCCCTCTTGCCCGGGGGGCAGTGAGATTTCATTGTAGTGCAGATTTCCTTTACAGGCTTGGTTGGTTGGCCAAAAAGGGCGTATGCGTTTTTTCCTGAATATATTCAGGAAAAAACGCATACGCACTTTTTGGCCAAGTGCATCATTGTCGACGTTGTGCCTCTTTTCCTATGCTTTCAGGGCAATTCCAGTCTACCCCCTGCAATCGTTTTACTGAAATTCTGTCCCGCTTTCAAGTCCCCTACGCAGGCTTACTTCAATATACTTTTGGAAGATAGCTGTCATTTATAACTCTGCAGGTTTGTGAATTACAGTGCCCCTGAGCTCCTTTCTTCAACTCGCTTTCTTGTGAGCTGGGCACAAAACCGCAGGATTGCTTCAGGCCCTAATCTGTTTCCAGCAGGGCACACTGAGCCTTTGTTTAATTCCTCTTCCTGGTGGGCAATGAGCGTTACATTTGCCCGTGCAGACACCTATAGCTAGTCTCTCATTGGTTCTCCCTATTCCTGTTCATCTTGCATAGAAATTGCAAGCTGTGCCAAAGAGGAGGTTAAAGGCACTGACTCTCTAAGCGGGGAGAGTGTTAGTAAAGCATCTGGAACGGTGAACCCGAGGACCAGGATACGAAAACTGAGATGCATTTTAAATCGTTTCCCAATCACACGGTGGACCATACTGTGGGGTTCCCATGCATGTTTTAGCTGGAGGAAGAATCCGTTGAACCTGGAGAGTTGGGACCCATGGAATGGGTACCATGCATTATGACTTCAAAGGGTCTGCATTTGCTCACCGAAACTCACCAATGCTATCACCCTGAAGTGTCCAGCCTTATGTCTCAACCAGCTCTGGGTGTAGATGCGGTCAATCCCGGTTGCATCACATGCCCTGAGTGAATGATTTAAGAATTGCTCTCTATTTCACTGTCTTTGTGTTTTGTTTTCGAAATTTATTTTGATAATGGGATTTATCGGATTTTCACTGCTGCGTTTCGGCCGCTGTACACACGCCTGATTCTCTTATGGAGACATATATATCCATGGGTTTTAAGATTCTTCCTAGTCAGGTATATTCCTAGGCGTTGAATATGTGGTTTTGGGTCCATTTCGTTGAGCAAGGAGTAGGTCTTGTCTATTACATATTTGGCTTATGGACAGTTATCTGTGCTAATTTCAGTCTCTGGTTTTATGCAGCATCCCAACGCACCTTTCCCCATAAGCAAGCACTAGTTGGTTTTCTAAATTTGAGACCCTGTTCTGTTTTGTAATTCAGTTCATGTTTAGTCAAGTTTACATTCCGTGTATTAGTGATATCTTATGATGTTTCTTTTTCTGTGTGACGTAGTTCACGTAGAATCACCGTGCCTGCATCCACTCACTATGCCGCTACGGGCCTGATGACACAGATTTCATTGCTGAGTGATATTGCATTGTACGTAAGTGCCACAACTTCTTTATCCATTTTTTGCTTTCTGGGATATTTACCTGATACTGTAGACGAGCTTCTTGTGAACACAGCCGTCCCAAATATTGGGGTGGCTGTCTGTTTTTGATTTTAATTTCCGTAAGCTATAGGACCATAAGTGGAAGTGCCATAGGCTGTGTTGCTTTGTTTCTTACGTGTTTCAGGAAACACCATACACTTCTCCAGGGTGGCTGCCGGCAATTTACATCCTGCCAATCAGCATAACAAGGCTCCCTGTTCTCCATATCCTGTCCTACCTTTCTGGATTTTACACTTTTTTCAGATGGCCCTTTTGCCCAGGCGGGGGGGGGGGCAGTGAGACTTCATTGTAGTGCAGATTTCCTTTACAGGCTTGCTTGGTTGGCCAAAAAGGGCGTATGCGTTTTTTCCTGAATATATTCAGGAAAAAACACATACGCCCTTTTTGGCCAAGTGCATCATTGTCGACGTTCTGCCTCTTTTCCTATGCTTTCAGGGCAATTCCAGTCTACCCCCTGCAATCGTTTTCCTGAAATTCTGCCCCGCTTTCAAATCCCCTTCGCAGGCTTACTTCAATATATTTTTGGAGGATAGCTGTCATTTATAACTCTGCAGGTTTGTGAATTACAGTTCCCCTGAGCTCCTTTCTTCAACTTGCTTTCTTGTGAGCTGGGCACAAAACCGCAGGATTGCTTCAGGCCATAATCTGTTTTCAGCAGGGCACGCTGAGCCTTTGTTTAATTCCTCTTCCTGGTCGGCAATGAGCGTTACATTTGCCCGTGCAGACACCTACAGCTAGTCTCTCATTGGTTCTCCCTATTCCTGTTCATCTTGCACAGAAATTGCAAGCTGTGCCAAACAGGAGTTTAAAGGCACTGACTCTCCAAGCGGGGAGAGTGTTAGTAAAGCATCTGGAATGATGAACCCGAGGACCAGGATACGAAAACTGAGATGCATTTTAAATCGTTTCCCAATCACACGGTGGACGATACTCTGGGTTTCCCATGCATGTTTTAACTGGAGGAAGAATGCCTTGAACCTGGAGAGTTGGGACCCATGTAATGGGTACCATGCATTATGACTTCAAAGGGTCTGCATTTGCTCACCGAAACTCACCAATGCTATCAGCCTGAAGTGTCCAGCCTTATGTCTCAACCAGCTCTGGGTGTAGATGTGGTCAATCCCGGTTGCATCACATGCCCTGAGTGAATTAGTTAAGAATTGCTCTCGATTTCACTGTCTTTGTGTTTTGTTTTCAAAATTTATTTTGATAATGGGATTTATCGGATTTTCACTGCTGCGTTTCGGCCGCTGTACACACGCTTGTTTCTCTTCCGGAGACATATATATCCATGGGTTTTAAGATTCTTCCTAGTCAGGTATATTCCTAGGCGTTGGATATGTGGTGTTGGGTCCATTTCGTTGAGCAAGGAGTAGGTCTTGTCTATTACATATTTGGCCTATGGAAAGTTATCTGTGCTAATTTCAGTCTCTGGTTTTATGCAGCACCCCAAGGCACGTTTCCCCATAAGCAAGCACTAGTTGGTTTTCTAAATTTGAGACCCTGTTCTGTTTTTTAATTCAGTTCATGTGTAGTCAAGTTTACATTCCGTGTATTAGTGATATCTTATGATGTTTCTTTTTCTGTGTGACGTAGTTCACGTAGAATCACCGTACCTGCATCCACTCAATATGCCGCTACGGGCCTGATGACACAGATTTCATTGCTGAGTGATATTGCATTGTACGTACGTGCCACAACTTCTTTATCCATTTTTTGCTTTCTGGGATATTTACCTGATACTGTAGACGAGCTTCTTGTGAACACAGCCGTCCCAAATATTGGGGTGGCTGTCTGTTTTTGATTTTAATTTCCGTAAGCTATAGGACCATAAGTGGAAGTGCCATAGGCTGTGTTGCTTTGTTTCTTACGTGTTTCAGGAAACACCATACACTTCTCCAGGGTGGCTGCTGGCAATTTACATCCTGCCAATCAGCATAACAAGGCTCCCTGTTCTCCATATCCTGTCCTACCTTTCTGGATTTTACACTTTTTTCAGATGGCCCTCTTGCCCGGGGGGCAGTGAGACTTCATTGTAGTGCAGATTTCCTTTACAGGCTTGCTTGGTTGGCCAAAAAGGGCGTATGCGTTTTTTCCTGAATATATTCAGGAAAAAACGCATACGCCCTTTTTGGCCAAGTGCATCATTGTCGACATTGTGCCTCTTTTCCTATGCTTTCAGGGCAATTCCAGTCTACCCCCTGCAGTCGTTTTCCTAAAATTCTGCCCCGCTTTCAAGTCCCCTTCGCAGGCTTACTTCAATATACTTTTGGAAGATAGCTGTCATTTATAACTCTGCAGGTTTGTGAATTACAGTTCCCCTGAGCTCCTTTCTTCAACTTGCTTTCTTGTGAGCTGGGCACAAAACCGCAGGATTGCTTCAGGCCATAATCTGTTTTCAGCAGGGCACGCTGAGCCTTTGTTTAATTCCTCTTCCTGGTCGGCAATGAGCGTTACATTTGCCCGTGCAGACACCTACAGCTAGTCTCTCATTGGTTCTCCCTATTCCTGTTCATCTTGCACAGAAATTGCAAGCTGTGCCAAAGAGGAGTTTAAAGGCACTGACTCTCCAAGCGGGGAGAGTGTTAGTAAAGCATCTGGAATGATGAACCCGAGGACCAGGATACGAAAACTGAGATGCATTTTAAATCGTTTCCCAATCACACGGTGGACGATACTCTGGGTTTCCCATGCATGTTTTAACTGGAGGAAGAGTGCCTTGAACCTGGAGAGTTGGGACCCATGGAATGGGTACCATGCAGTATGACTTCAAAGGTTCTGCATTTGCTCACCGAAACTCACCAATGCTATCAGCCTGAAGTGTCCAGCCTTATGTCTCAACCAGCTCTGGGTGTAGATGTGGTCAATCCCGGTTGCATCACATGCCCTGAGTGAATTATTTACGAATTGCTCTCTATTTCACTGTCTTTGTGTTTTGTTTCAAAATTTATTTTGATAATGGGATTTATCGGATTTTCACTGCTGCGTTTCGGCCGCTGTACACACGCTTGATTCTCTTACGGAGACATATATATATCCATGGGTTTTAAGATTCTTCCTAGTCAGGTATATTCCTAGGCGTTGAATATGTGGTGTTGAGTCCATTTCGTTGAGCAAGGAGTAGGTCTTGTCTATTACATATTTGGCTTATGGAATGTTATCTGTGCTAATTTCAGTCTCTGGTTTTATGCAGCACCCAAAGGCACCTTTCCCCATAAGCAAGCACTAGTTGGTTTTCTAAATTTGAGACCCTGTTCTGTTTTGTAATTCAGTTCATGTGTAGTCAAGTTTACATTCCGTGTATTAGTGATATCTTATGATGTTTCTTTTTCTGTGTGACGTAGTTCACGTAGAATCACCGTACCTGCATCCACTCACTATGCCGCTACGGGCCTGATGACACAGATTTCATTGCTGAGTGATATTGCATTGCACGTACGTGCCACAACTTCTTTATCCATTTTTTGCTTTCTGGGATATTTACCTGGTACTGTAGACGAGCTTCTTGGGAACACAGCCGTCCCAAATTATGGGGTGGCTCTCTGTTTTTGATTTTAATTTCCCTAAGGAATAGGACCATAAGTGCAATTGCCATAGGCTGTGATGCTTTATTTCTTACGTGTTTCAGGAAACACCATACACTTCTCCAGGGTGGCTGTTGGCAATTTACATCCTGCCAATCAGCATAACAAGGCTCCCTGTTCTCCGTATCCTGTCCTACCTTTCTGGATTTAACACTTTTTTCAGATGGCCCTCTTGCCCGGGGGGCAGTGAGACTTCATTGTAGTGCAGATTTCCATTACAGGCTTGCTTGGTTGGCCAAAAAGGGCGTATGCGTTTTTTCCTGAATATATTCAGGAAAAAACGCATACGCCCTTTTTGGCCAAGTGCATCATTGTCGACGTTGTGCCTCTTTTCCTATGCTTTCAGGGCAATTCCAGTCTACACCCTGCAATCGTTTTCCTGAAATTCTGCCCCGCTTTCAAGTCCCCTACGCAGGCTTACTTCAATATACTTTTGGAAGATAGCTGTCATTTATAATTCTGCAGGTTTGTGAATTACAGTGCCCCTGAGCTCCTTTCTTCAACTCGCTTTCTTGTGAGCTGGGCACAAAACCGCAGGATAGCTTCAGGCCCTAATCTGTTTCCAGCAGGGCACACTGAGCCTTTGTTTAATTCCTCTTCCTGGTGGGCAATGAGCGTTACATTTGCCCGTGCAGACACCTACAGCTAGTCTCTCATTGGTTCTCCCTATTCCTGTTCATCTTGCACAGAAATTGCAAGCTGTGCCAAAGAGGAGGTTAAAGGCACTGACTCTCTAAGTGGGGAGAGTGTTAGTAAAGCATCTGGAATGGTGAACCCGAGGACCAGGATACGAAAACTGAGATGCATTTTAAATCGTTTCCCAATCACACGGTGGACGATACTCTGGGTTTCCCATGCATGTTTTAGCTGGAGGAAGAATCCCTTGAACCTGGAGAGTTGGGACCCATGGAATGGGTACCATGCAGTATGACTTCAAAGGGTCTACATTTGCTCACCGAAACTCACCAATGCTATCAGCCTGAAGTGTCCAGCCTTATGTCTCAACCAGCTCTGGGTGTAGATGTGGTCAATCCCGGTTGCATCACATGCCCTGAGTGAATTATTTAAGAATTGCTCTCTATTTCACTGTCTTTGTGTTTTGTTTTCGAAATTTATTTTGATAATGGGATTTATCGGATTTTCACTGCTGCGTTTCGGCCGCTGTACACACGCTTGATTCTCTTATGGAGACATATATATCCATGGGTTTTAAGATTCTTCCTAGTCAGGTATAAACCTATGCGTTGAATATGTGGTGTTGGGTCCATTTCGTTGAGCAAGGAGTAGGTCTTGTCTATTACATATTTGGCTTATGGAAAGTTATCTGTGCTAATTTCAGTCTCTGGTTTTA